>NC_137463.1:195413171-195655846 GCF_964235325.1 Thermobia domestica | reverse complement strand
GTACAATCCGGTACAAACGTAGAACAAACGATTCAAACAGAAAAATCCTCAAATTTGTAGAAATTTATCAGTGGTCCTGCTATATTCACGTGAACTTAGCAGGACCACTTTATTTTTCGATTTTTTCGAATTTGAGACCGGTACAAAAGAAAATTTTTACGGTACAATCCGGTACAAACGTAGAACAAACGATTCAACAGAAAAATCCTCAAATTTGTAGAAATTTATCAGTGGTCCTGCTATATTCACGTGAACTTAGCAGGACCACTTTATTATTCGATTTTTTCGAATTTGAGACCGGTACAAACGAAAATTTTTACGATACAATCCGGTACAAACGTAGAACAAACGATTCATAGTTACAAATCATCAAATTTGTAGAAATTTATCAGTGGTCCTGCTAAGTTCACGTGAACTTAGCAGGACCACTTTATTATTCGATTTTTTCGAATTTGAGGGAAACCGGTACAAACAAAAATTTTTACGATACAATCCGGTACAAACGTAGAACAAACGATTCAAACAGAAAAATGTTAAGATTTGTAGAAATTTGTATTCTGGCCCTGCTATATTCGCGTGAACTTAGCAGGACCACTTTATTTTTCGATTTTTTCGAATTTGAGACCGGTACAAACGAAAATTTTTATGGTACAATCCGGTACAAACGTAGAACAAACGATTCAAACAGAAAAATCCTCAAATTTGTAGAAATTTATCAGTGGTCCTGCTATATTCACGTGAACTTAGCAGGACCACTTTATTTTTCGATTTTTTCGAATTTGAGACCGGTACAAAAGAAAATTTTTACGGTACAATCCGGTACAAACGCAGTACAAACGAATCGTACAGAAAAATCATCAAATTTATAGAAATTTATCAGTGGTCCTGCTAAGTTCACGTGAACTTAGCAGGATCACTTTATTTTTCGATTTTCTCCAATTTGGGACCGGTACAAACGAAAATTTTTACGGTACAATCCGGTACAAACGTAGAACAAACGATTCAAACAGAAAAATCCTCAAATTTGTAGAAATTTGTATTCTGGTCCTGCTATATTCACGTGAACTTAGCAGGACCACTTTATTATTCGATTTTTTCGAATTTGAGACCGGTACAAACGAAAATTTTTACGATACAATCCGGTACAAACGTAGAACAAACGATTCAAACAGAAAAATCCTCAAATTTGTAGAAATTTGTATTCTGGCCCAGCTATATTCGCGTGAACTTAGCAGGACCACTTTATTTTTCGATTTTTTCGAATTTGAGACCGGTACAAACGAAAATTTTTACGGTACAACCCGGTACAAACGTAGAACAAACGATTCAAACAGAAAAATCCTCAAATTTGTAGAAAGTTATCAGTGGTCCTGCTATATTCACGTGAACTTAGCAGGACCACTTTATTTTTCGATTTTTTCGAATTTGAGACCGGTACAAAAGAAAATTTTTACGGTACAATCCGGTACAAACGCAGTACAAACGAATCGTACAGAAAAATCATCAAATTTGTAGAAATTTATCAGTGGTCCTGCTAAGTTCACGTGAACTTAGCAGGACCACTTTATTATTCGATTTTTTCGAATTTGAGACCGGTACAAACGAAAATTTTTACGGTACAATCCGGTATAAACGCAGTACAAACGAATCGTACAGAAAAATCATCAAATTTATAGAAATTTATCAGTGGTCCTGCTAAGTTCACGTGAACTTAGCAGGACCACTTTATTTTTCGATTTTTTCGAATTTGGGACCGGTACAAACGAAAATTGTTACGGTACAATCCGGTACAAACGTAGAACAAACGATTCAAACAGAAAAATCCTCAAATTTGTAGAAATTTGTATTCTGGTCCTGCTATATTCACGTGAACTTAGCAGGACCACTTTATTATTCGATTTTTTCGAATTTGAGACCGGTACAAACGAAAATTTTTACGATACAATCCGGTACAAACGTAGAACAAACGATTCAAACAGAAAAATGTTAAGATTTGTAGAAATTTGTATTCTGGCCCTGCTATATTCGCGTGAACTTAGGAGGACCACTTTATTTTTCGATTTTTTCGAATTTGAGACCGGTACAAACGAAAATTTTTACGGTACAATCCGGTACAAACGTAGAAGAAACGATTCAAACAGAAAAATCCTCAAATTTGTAGAAATTTATCAGTGGTCCTGCTATATTCACGTGAACTTAGCAGGACCACTTTATTTTTCGATTTTTTCGAATTTGAGACCGGTACAAAAGAAAATTTTTACGGTACAATCCGGTACAAACGCAGTACAAACGAATCGTAGAGAAAAATCATCAAATTTGTAGAAATTTATCAGTGGTCCTGCTAAGTTCACGTGAACTTAGCAGGACCACTTTATTTTTCGATTTTTTCGAATTTGGGACCGGTACAAACGAAAATTTTTACGATACAATCCGGTACAAACGTAGAACAAACGATTCATAGTTATAAATCATCAAATTTGTAGAAATTTTTTCAGTGGTCCTGCTTAGCAGGACCACTTTATTTTTCGATCTTTTCGAATTTGAGACCGGTACAAACGAAAATTTTTACGGTACAAACCGGTACAAACGTATGGTGTGCAAATATTTATAATTTTCAAAAGTGGTCCTGCTAAGTTCACACTCGTGGTAGGATACTTGGTCTTGAATAAAACTTTCATTCCTGAAAGATTCCAACACAAACGTTTGCGGAAACTACGATACCCGAATGAAATTGTAGTATTAGTTTAACAGAATTGTATAATTTTAAGTAGTTTACATATAGTCCATAAAATAAAGGTTTTAACTCTAAAAGAACCTTAGAGCTTTGCGGAAAGTTTCTTTATGATATCATGATTAATATGCGAAAGATACCAGAAAGTTCGTAGTGTCCTCTGGCCGCCATCTTTGAAAAGAATTTTCGAAGATTCAGAAAGAACACCAGAACTTTCTTCCTTCCTAATTGGCGTTTGGTCACAAGACATGAATAATATCAAAGAGAGATAAATATGAAAAGTATAATAATATATTTATTCATAAGTGTTTCTCCTAAAAAGTCAGAAATTAAATATTTAAATTTCTTGTAAGATTCGAAAATCTAACAAACATCCTAACTTACAGCATATATGTGTTCAAACTTACTATATGGGGTAGGTTATAAGCCCAAAAATGAGGTTAGTTTTACAAATTAGTAGAAAAGTTTGAATAAAGTCAATTCTTTTCAGAGCATTATCGTGGAACAGACTAAGTACTGCACAAATACCGACTTGAATGGTAGAAAATTCACAAAGCTAGCTTCAAATATTCTACTTTACTTTGAAAACCTTCTGTGATTTCAGAATGTGAAACGAAACACACTTGCTGATCGTTAGAAAGTATTTCTAGTTTAATGACTGTTTTCAGTATTGGGGTGTGATCATTTTCGTCAACATCGCACACTCTCATTTCAAAATGTGTATTTATTATGTTTACTGCTATAACTACTCATAGCGAAATATTGCATATATTATTTTATTGAGCAAGAAAGATTGTTAATTGAATTTTGAATATAGTTGGTTAGAAAGCAAATTTTTCCTATTTTTAACATTTTTTACTCGTATTACCCATGAGACGTATCTTGAGAGAATTCTCCCTGGAAGAACCAGACATGCTTTCCAAAATGAAGGTTCAATGGAGGATCACCTTTAATACAAGACGCAGCCTCAGTTTTTGTTTCGTAGCCATACATGAAAACATAGTCTCTCATTTCATGCCGTCAAAAATTCATATAAACACTATATCCCAATATCTATTCGATATACTAACGTCAGATTTTAAAGAAATTAATTAGCTGTACATGTACAGTTAAATGACGTGAAAATATTCTTGTTTCGTGATTTTATTATTTATTGCTTCTCTCAGACTATAGCATCCCAAAAGCCCAAAACCTTACTGATTTTTCTCTAAAAGTTTACTCTGGAAATAGTAACTAGTATATGAGTTCAAATTTCCAATTTTAAATTCCTTATATCCAATAACAAAATGCCCAAAACCTGAATCCTATCACAATGCTACCTTAACACAAGAATGCTCTGAGTCCGTTGATAGTCGAACCTTGATGATACATTTGTCGGAATTAAACATTGTGTATTTTAAAATCCGCAATCGAATTGGAAATCCATTTTTCGATGGATTCGTTATTTTGCTTTACTCAAAACATACCAAATATACGTGAATTTCTACCTCTTAGAAAACATGTTTTACTAAGAAATTCATGACAGCATGTCATTTTTCATTGTTTTGTAAATGAAATTATTATCCCTACTAGAATATGTAGCCAAAAATACCTCTATTCAGCAGATATTACAAATCTGTTTTAGGAAAACATATTCTATATATTTAATTGAGCCAAGAACAGTTTATTAATTTCGGAAAGTTCATTTCACTCATATGACTTTAACAACACACGAACTTCATTAACTAAATGTCTGAGCTCTTTGTTGCTTAATAAAAAAAATGGAAAATAATATTAGTAGTGAACTGGTATTACATTTCTCGTGTTGAATAGATTTTAGATAATTTCTGACTTTCTTTTCTTTTAAATGCAGATAATATTATACAATTCCCTAAATTAAAGGGCGAATCTAAACTTCGAAGCAAACTATATAATTATAATTATTACTGCTATTCATTATTCAAGGTCCGGACATAATGCGTCCATTTCTGTCATGCCTCTTTTAAATGTTTAAGTTTTAAGAACATACATGATGTGTGAGGAAATCAGAGAATATTCTCGAATCTGGTTTTACTAACTTCAGGTAGAAAATAGAGAAATGATTATTTGGAATCTTCAGATTGCATGTTTTCTGAGTAAGATTATTTTTATATTACACATTTCCTTTGTTAACTCCTGTTATTTGTGCCATTAGCTTTGCCATCACTAATTGATTTAGTGATTCATGTAAGAGAAATCATGTAAGAGACTATTGCATGTAAGAGAAATTCAAATTTGTAATTTTTACGTGTCTTTGTCCTCTATGAGCCAGTAAATATGTGGCTGAAATTTTTCAAGTGAAAATAAAAAAACATAGTATAGAATTACTTTGAGTGGAAGGAGAACCATTTTCGGGGATAAGTTAGGATGATCTCCTACTATTTAAAATGTTTGAAATATTGCAAAATTATGAGAATTGAGGCCTATTCCAGAAGAAGGGCACATAGACCGTTTTCGTGAATAGAGGAAACTAGCCTTAAAGATTTTACCAGAGCATATAAGAAGAATATAAAGTTTGCAAATACCTCTTACAGTTTTCTAAATATACAAGATCTATTTGAGTAACAAATAGCCTGTAATAAATTTAAAAATATATACTATTTTATATATTTATAAACATATTTGTATAAAATATTATGTGCCCTTTTTTCGAAAATCTTTGTTGATTGAAGAAATAGTACACTATTAATGCACCACAATAATGTGTTAATTCTAAACAAAACAGATATAACCTATTGCACATAGTAATATTTTATACAAAGCGTTATGGACTTTTCCTGTTCGTATTCATTCAGTATAAATTTAACCCAGTCGGTGTCTTCAGCTGATAAGAGCTTCATTAAGGACCTAACATCTAAACACCTAACATCTAGATATCTAAATACTGTATATTCCCGTATACCAACATATCATGGTTTGTGGGGATACAAACTATGATTTACTTTCGATGAAAGATGAGTGTAAAAAGTACAAAGAATCCCTTCTCTCACTCAACCTTTCACTGTGTGAGTTGAAGGCAACGCACCATACAATCAATAGTGAAAGCCTCCTGGATCATATTATAATTGCAGACCCCTCTAGAATTGTCAGTCATGGGCAATTTCCTGCCCCCGGTTTTTCACGTCATGATTTAATATATGCTAGCTATTCACTAAAAGTTCCTAAATATAGGCCTAAAATTTCCACTTTTAGAAATTTAAAACCCATAAATAATGAAGCATTAGATAGGGACGCAGCGCAAATACCATGGAATAACATCCTAATTATACCTTCCACTGAAGGCAAGCTAGAATTATTTAATAGCTTTATTCACACTCTCCTCAATAAACATGCACCTAAAAAAACCAAAAGATTTATAAAACCTGCTAATCCATGGATCACACCAGACATTTTGCAGCTCATGAAAGAACGGGACTTGGCATATCAGAAATTTAAATGGTCCAATAAAATTAATCCTAGTGGTTCTGCCAATACTTTTGAAGAATATAGAATCCTCAGAAATAAATGTACGCAAAAAGTTCGAACTGCTAAAATTAGATTTGCGGCTGATCTATGCACTCAAAGCAATAACCCCAAATATCTTTGGAGTAAGTTACGCATGTTCGGTATAGGAAACCGTCAGACTGACGTACAATCTACATACTTTCCGCTTAATGAACTAAACGATCACTTTGCTCAGGTCCCAACTATAGACGGTGTTACAAAATAATCTACTTTGAAAAACATACGCGAAAACCCAAGCATTCACGAAAAATTTAAATTTAGAACGGTTTGTGTCCCAGAAATAGAGGTAGCTCTGAAAAAAATTACATCCAATTCAATAGGGGCTGATGACATCCCACTACAGATCACGAGATATATTCTGTTCCCTTTAATGGACATATATAATTCCTCTCTCATTTCGGGTTCTTTTCCTAGCCAGTGGAAATTTTCTTTCATTCATCCCCTCAAGAAAAGTGCACAACCAATAACGGCGAACGATTATAGACCAATAAACGTGACGCCGTGTATTTCGAAAGTTTTGGAGCATATTGTATTAAATCAAATGTCTGATTTTATAGCTTCCCATGATCTCTTATGTCCATATCAGTCTGGTTTTAAAAAAGGACACTCCACACATACGGCTCTTATAAAAATTACAGATGACATTAGAGCAAGCATAGACAAGAAACAACTCACAATACTTTTACTTTTAGATTTCACTAAAGCATTTCAGTCGGTCGATCACGAAATTCTTTTAACAAAACTTAAGTCACTCTTTCATTTCACAGATACGTCGGTTAAATGGTTTCGTTCGTATATTCAAAATAGATATCAGCGTGTTTCTGTTCTGGGCATTCAAAGTTCATGGACAACAGTGCACTGTGGAGTTAGTCAAGGAACGGTCTTAGCACCGATCCTGTTCTCTATATACATAAATGACTTGTCTCAACAAATTCACCATCTTAAATATCACTTATATGCAGATGATGTTCAAGTATATACATCGACAGATCTTGGACACATAAATGACACTATCTCACCCATAAATTTAGACCTGGAACGCATAAGTGCCTGGGCCCAATCTAATAATTTATATCTAAATCCCAATAAATCTAAATGTATCATAATTGGTTCGAGAAATATCCTTTCCAGACTGCAGAGCACCGAACTTCCTAAAATTAAATTAAATGGCACACATATAGCTTTTGATGAAGAAGTGAAAAATTTTGGCCTTATATTTGATCAGAATCTTCTATGGGCGGATCATATAAATCAAGTATGCAAAGAGGCATTTGGTGGACTGCACTCTCTATACCGTTTGAAAAATATGTTGCCTTATCCAATTAAGGCATCTATAGTACAAAGCCTCGTAATATCACATATTGATTATTGCATTGGAGCTTATGGCAATGTAAATAAAGAAGCGCTAAGAAAGTTACAGAGGGTTCAAAATGCATGCGTTCGGTTTGTTTTTAATCTCAAAACACTTGACGCCATTTTTTAATGAATTGGGCTGGCTAAACATCCAAGCTCGCTACATATACCAATCAATGACAATTTTATTTAAAGTTTTGAAATTTGGTGTGCCTATATATCTTTACAATAAATTGCAGTATGTTAGAGATAGTCACAATCGTGATACTCGCTCTAGCAGATCAACACTGTTGTCGATACCTCGTCATAATACGAATCAAATGGCTAATTCATTCACAATCTCTGGTATTAGAGAATGGAACAGACTTCCACCAGATGTAAGGTATTCACCCTTAATTGCGACATTCAAAAGAAATTTGAAGCAATATCTGATAGCCTTAGCCAATGTACACCAATCTCGGGAATGGTGTTCTTTTTTATCTTTCTTTCTTTCTTCACAAAGATGAGCACTAGCAACCAAATGTAAACAGAAACTTGAGGTATGTATCTATAATACTAGGTTTGTGGGAAGGTATGGGGGAGGGGGGAATGTAAGGTAGTATACTTTTAAGAATACATATATCGTTCTGTGTATGCTGTATGTATAGTTTTCTTGTTTTTATGATAAATAGTATGAGGGTATGGCTGGGGAGGAGGTATGTAAGGGAGTATATTCGTGTGTAGGGGTATATATGTGTGTATGTACATATGCATCAATGTAGTAATTGTAATCTTTATGGATTAGATGACAATGGTAGTACGTATATCTTGTATACATTTTAGTTGGCTGAGTGTAAGAAAAGGCAAATATAGCCTTAACTCTGCCGTTAAATAAATAAATAAATAAATAAAAATAAATAAATAAAACATCTTTCTGTTTCTATTCGCTCACTCCAGGCTTAGGGTCAATATCTCTCAATTTCTGACACATTACGGTAACCATTCCACCATCCGTAACACAATACAGCCATATATAGAGCATGGTTTCTTTTACTCACGAGCACATTTTGATTTTTCCGACATATCCATGCACTTGGCTAGGAACGAATCTTGAAGAAACTTTTCTTTGCCACTAAAGGAATCATAGAAATTGCACTGAGTATGAAGGGAAAATCTCTTAGGACTTCCTTTTACAACACTGAGTAACCAAGGAGAACATTTTAGAGGGTAATTCATTCCTAATCGAGCGGGTAATTTTTCACCACGAACCGTTTTAGATTTTGAAACTTCACGATTCAAATTCGTGTTACTATAAGCTATACACATCTTCTTATACACAGGTTTACTTTTCGTATCCATTTTAAACTAGTGCCACATTTTGTATGTTAATAATATTGGAAGGAACAGAGCAATAACCGCTACTACAGTTTGAATGTCAGCTGTGCGCCAAAATAGAGCTGCAAAGGGTTATAAAAACAATATTGCCACGGTGCCAAAAATAAAGATATCGAGACGAAATTTTCACAGCACCTACAGTATATCATGGCGGTTCGTTTTAAATGATTTTCGGATAAAGGGCACATAGGCCTAGGCGCCCTTATTCCGGAATAGGCCTCAATTATGCATGCACACTGATGATACATTATTCTGCATCGTGTGGAGTCCAAGCTTTACATGGGGAGTCCAATACTAAATGCTATTACGTATGTGTAGTATTGAACGGTTATTATTCTGCACCCGAAAAAAGCGTAAGTAATTGTAAAATTCTTCCACCTATATTTTCATTTGCAAAATGATACAACAAGATTGTTTTCATAAAACAAAGACTACAGGGTAAATATAAGTTCAAATGTTCATGCTACATCAATGATTTTCCTGTTAAACAAGAATAGTTTTATTCAGAAAGTGTACAAATGCATGGTTAGTTAGAAAGTTTCGGGTAGTGAGGGTCTGGAATCGATGGACCCCCTCCTTGTGTGCCCCACTGATTTACATTCATCCACATAATTGTGTTCTACTGAGCAGGATCTATAACTTGATGAGTGTTTATGGACTTCATATATGTAATATCTAATTGAGCATATATGTATACCGTTAACCACGAGCATAATACATTCATGAATTATCGAGAAGAAATTAAATTGTTTGTAATGCTTACAATAGTTGAAAATACAAAAATGAATTATACTAAGATGTACTAATGGACAAACTACATTTTTCTGAATCAAATGCTTTATACAGGGTGAAAAATCCGTGTTTCAGTATCCTAAGGTACTCACGGAACCATTTTTAGAGAGGGAGTTTAACTACGGGCATATAATTTGAAGTACTCACGAACTACCTATATACAAATTGTTGCGAAAGTACCGCCGCAATCTGAAACACAGACATTTGGATAGAGCGCATACTAGTTCCAAACTGAAGTCTTGTCGCGACTACGGTAAGTATCATGGTGTTAGAGCTATGGACCTTTAAAGTTAATTTCTTTCACGTTTTCGGCAACCTTTAACTCCGAAAGGAAACATATGTGCACCCAGGTTGATCTATACTTTTTGTCTTATTTTGGTGTCAGGAATCACTTCCCAAACGTTGTCGGTGTTGTTTTAAAACACTCTGTATACTGTAAATTAATGTTATTAACTAATTATTTGTGCGAATTTTATCATTAAAGAAGATATTGATAATTAAATTAACATTGAATTGATAATGTCGTCTATTAGTTAATAAAGTACTTAAAAGTTAAAATAAAATAAAGAACGATCGAATATAGGCCATAAAAATCAATTTGGAGGATAGAAAATATCATTATAGAAAAGAAGTCAGGATGATATCCTTTGAATAAAACATCTGAAATTTAAAATTACTTACAACACGCATGCTTAACATGCCTAACACACACTAATGCAAACAGAACCATTCAACCAAAATTTAATATTTGTGCTGTAGTTTTGATGAATTCATTGTAATATAAACGTAAATATGTTGGAAAGTAAACTATAATTAACATTTTATGTACTGCACTGATAACGTATTCGAAATTTACCTTTGTTGAAGAAGTTCTAAATTAATTTTTAAAAAAAATTAATTATCTAATATATGGTTCAGCTATTTTATTGAAAATATTACGAGAAGGCACCTATAAATCTCATATAGTAATATATCGTTATAACTATGATTTTAGTTCATTGTTCGAGGTACGAACATACTACATCCATTTCTCCCTATTCAAAAATTAAAATATTAACAACTTCGTTACGCAACAACTTCGAACATTCAATGTTGTCTGCAGTCATTCTATTAAGATGAGGTTTGAGATACAAGAAACGTTGTTTTCAATAAGTAGAAATTTTCATATTATGCCTTTCCTGAGCAAAAGTATTTGTATATTATGTATTAGTCTCATTAACGGCTTTATTATATATGATTTTCGATTACAATATCACATACAGCATTCAATTTATTAGAAATTTAAACTTGTAATTTTGATCGTGTCTTGCTCTCTATTTCTTAAAACGAGAAATAAAAATTCTAACTTCGGTGTTAGAAGACATGCTTAGTAATTACATTTAAAATAATTTTTCATAAGTAAAACCTCCAAAACGATGCCACGTTACGAAAACTTTTATGTGTGCCTTCACTGCATCACTCGTGACTTTGCTTTGGAATATTACACGAAATAGTCAAACAGAACAGTGGTTTGCAGTAATGTAAGATCAGTTTAGTAATAGACAAATACATTAAAAAGATCTCGCTTCTGGTCGAACTAAACCTAAACTTTTACATTAGAATTCCAGGAGTAGTGCAATGGTTGTTTTTGTCCTTCGCATACATGTAAGTATGTATTTATTGCAATATAATACATGGGTGATATTTGATAATAATAATAATATAGTTCAGAATTACGGATTAATGTGTCTATTAATTGTTTGTTTAAAGTTATTTCTCTTTGAGTGTTTCATTTCACTATTGAGATTAACTAAGATGTTCCATGACGTAAAGAAAGTAATGGACTGAGATGAATGGACGTTGCAACAAGGTAAAGCAAAGGCCCATAGAGCCAATATTCCTGACTGCATTGAACCTAGTGACTGCAAATCAGAAAGTACAAATCTTAGTCTAATGGAAATTAGCATTTACGGACTATTCTTACACCAAGTTTAAGTACAGAGGCAAGAAATCGTAAATATTGATATTAACAGAAGTTTGGAACAATATTCCCCTTGAAACTATCTATAATGCTACTTCAAGTTGCTTAAGCCACCTACGTTATTTTGTGGCAGCCAATGGGAAACATTTTGAATATTTAAATTGAATGTGGCAAAGTGTAACAAACTTGTTTCCCAGGTACAGTGATATTAAATGAACTGAAACAACATTTTGTTTTTAGTATGGTTATAAGGGAATGCTTTAGATGGTAATATTTAGTACTCCAGATTGACAACGGATTGTACAATTATAATGATAACTTGCTATCTTACGATTTCAAGTCTGATTCTTAGAAATACAAACATATTTTTCTTTCATTTATTAAAAGGAAAGAATGTTCAAAACTGATACGCATACATCCTACACAACATCGTATCGAAGTCCAGAGGCTGCCTGTTACATTCAGGGCACTTTATGATTCATACCTCTGAGTTTAGTACATCGTAAATCATCTCTATTACGTAATAAATATTTATAGAAATAAGATGCAAAAATTATCTTGATGATTCTTGTTTTATATATCAAGTCAACACATCGATTTTTCATCTCCTTGTATAAAGAGTTCGCGAGTCATTAAGCACGACAAGGATAGGAAGTAACATACTGTTAAGAGATAATTAATGTAGCTCGGATACATAATTTAAAACACTTATTCCATTTAAGCAGTATTCTTTTAATGAATTTAAAGGCGCGTTCTATTATATAATCAATATAGTAAGTTTATTATTATTATTATTATTATTTCAATGATATTAGTAGTACTGACTGGTTTTGGATTATAAATTATTTTTATATTCAGAATGCATGTCTCATAAATAGTACAAGGGATTTCTTCGTTTCTTTCGGAAATACTGGATCTAGGGTTGAAGAGGTCTTTAAGGACCGGTGCGAGTGAATAGGATAAATAAGGCTATTGACTTTTAAATTTATTATGAGCCGCATAGGTTACAAGGCTATCCTCAAACTATAAAACATCCTACCATTAAGTTACAATTTAAATCAGTACAACTCTGATACTCTACTTGTTAACAGAATACAAAGCTAATTCTTTTAACTAGGAACCAGAAGAATTCGCCATTTCCTACTAATTCGTTTCTTACAGGAAAACCCATACTAATTTATACACTGCTCCACAAAACTTAAGCAACTCGAAGAAAGTGGCAGAAAATAAAACGACACGATCACTGCACCAAGTATAATGAATAAACAGACGGTCCAGATGCATAATGCAACACAAGTGAAGACGAGCAATACAGTTACGATGTACAGAGTGACCAAAAAGTACAGCACAACGATACCTCAACAGGTGAACCTGGATTGTGCGACGGCATAGGCAGTCAATTTGGCGTGTGACCACCACGGACAGTTATACAGGCACATCTGACCTCCATGCTGCAAATTAGAGTGTTGATCGAGTGTTGCGGCAGATGGCGCCACCCTCGAGAAGGGCTGTTTGCAGGTCAGGGAGAGTGAGTGCTGGTGGACTGCGCTGCGCTATTCGCCGCCCAAGAATATCCCACATACGCTTGATGGGATTCAAGTCCGGCGAATATGCAGGTCATGCAATACGCGTAATGTCTTCGCTCTTCGGATATTCGGACACAAGATGTGCACGGTGTGGGCGGGCATTGTCATACATGAACAGGAAGTCTGGACCAAATGCTCCGCGGGAATCGCGCACATGTGTATTGAGAATTTCATCCCGGTACCGTTGTGCTGTCAAAGTGCCATGTTGCACATTATGAAGGTTCGTTTTTCCATCCAGCATAATTCCACTCCACACCATAATAGAGCCACCACCATAGGACGGCCGTTCAGCAATGAAGTTTGATGATAGCGTGTTCCTGGCTCTCTCCACACTGAAGTCCGACCAGAATCAGACGACAGACTGAATCTCGACTCATCGGAGATTATGACATACACCCACTGGTGTTTTCCCCATGCAACATGTTCCTGACACCATGTGTAACGCGCACGTTTGTGCTCCAGTTTCAATGGCACACACAGCACAGGCCTTCTTGCATACAGTCCTGCTCTATTGAGCCGCCGACGTACAGTTTCACGACTCACAGGTTGTCCTGTAGCCTGAAACAACTCATTGGCCAGTTGAGAGTATGAAGCTTGACGGTTACGAATGGTAGAAATTGTGATAAATCGATCATCGACGGCCGAAGTCTTCTTCGGACGGCCTCCTCCATGACGTCTACTGACTTCACCTCCATTTTGGAAGCGACTCCACAGCCTTGACACAACACTTTTGTTCACGTTGAATTCCTGCACCACTTCCACTTGCGATCGGCCCAATTCCAACCGCCCAATTATTCGCTCGCTGTCAAAGTCACCCAAATGTCGTCTACCAACCATTGCAAGGTGTGTATCCTACACAAGAACCACTAACTAAATGCTTGGAGCCTCGGACACTACTGGGCTGTGGTGTACGCCTCATGGCATAAGTTGTTCATCGCGCTTGCAACGGTGCTGTTTATGCTATAGAGTGGGTGCTCGCCTTGCCTGTGTGTCTCTGTGTATGTGCATGCCATCAACCAGTGTTGAATGGGCCCCACACGTCACTTATACCACGTTCTCTCAAGTTGCTTAAGTTTTGTGGAGCAGTGTACATTCGACTGTGTTTTACTCTTCCCAAGCATTTCTTACGCCACGACGAGTATGTGTGACACTAAACAGGGAGAGGTACCGATAAAAATTAATGGTTAAGCATTTCTCAGTCTTTTCTTTCAATCCACTAAATGGCCAAGCTCAAAGTTACGCATAATTGCATAATATGATGTCGTCCACATATTCTAAAATCAGATTGTTAGTCACAAAACACCTTCTCGTGCTGATAGTGACAAAACTCCTATCACCATGGCGTATACACTCACTACAATCAGTCTGATCTCCGGCAGTCAGTCTGCTGGTACTTTCAACTTAAAATCACCATGAACATTTATTTTTAAGTGCGAATGTCGGATGATGTATTTGAAGTGTTCTTCAACATGATAATACGCATATATATATATATATATATATATATATATATATATATAGGAGCGGATCCAGGATATGATCAAGGGAGGGGCTAAACCATATTTTGCCGTTTTATCCAATGTAAAGCAGGACAGAAGCCCATTTTATCCAGTGTATACCTGAGCGTCAAGGGGAGGGGGGGCTATAGCCCCTATAGCCCCCCCTTAGATCCGCCACTGTATATATATTTGTACTGAAAGTCTGGTGCCTCCAACTGAACTATATTACACTATAAATTTTCTGAGTATTTCGTACAAAAGTATGTAATTATGCATGCATATGGTATATCTTCAATATAACGATCACAGAATTCTAGCATTTTTTATATATATATTTACGAATTTTCGCTTACTATAAAATAATATGCACAAATATAAAGGAGTGAACACGCTCGTACATTTTTTCAGCATAAACAAAATATAGATACCAAATTCAAGATATATATAATTAATTGTGATCGTAATATATCATTCAAGGCACGGATATACTTCATCCGTTTGTGCCATTTTAAAAATTTAAAGATAAGTAATTTTAATTCCTTGCCTAGGTCATAGGGATTCTATTTGCTTGAAATTAAAACTGGAAGTATAATTGTTATTAAGAAATAATAATCTTTACCTTTTATTTAGCAAAACTGTTTCTTGTATATTTATATTATAATTTAGACTCTCTCCTTTTTTCTTCCTAACGCTTTCTCTACCACTACAAGACCAGAAACACAATGTTACTTTCACAAGGAGTTAATATTTGTATTGTAACCGTATTCTGTTATCTATGAGTTTAAAAGGGAAATAAATGATTTCAAAATGATTTCAAGGTGGCTGCAGCTGGAGCCTAGGGTTGTGCTATATTTCGATCGAACGATTGATACTTTCAAATATGAAAATATCGATATTAAAATTTTTTTGACTGCTATATCGATACCTTCAATATTGTTTATATTTCGATGTTTCGATATACCGAACCTGTGTCGATGTTTTTTATATGTCGATGTCTTTTATCGAAATCTAATGCTCAGTTGCACCAGCTGAAGATTAATCCGTGGATAGGGATTAAACTAAAGTTAATCATGGAAGTGAGGATAATGTGTTGCACCAACACTGATCTGAAGATTATCTCGTCAAATCGTCAGATTAAGATTAAACATCGAAAACGGGAGATTAATCTTTGATAACGTCGTGATCACCTGTGAGTAGAGTGAATATGCTTGCAAAAGATTTGGATATTTTAGATAAATTTGAAGTCCTGGGTGAGATAGAATATGCTATCCGACCTAGAAGAATAATGAGAGACAGGCAAAATCTTTTTGAGTACTTCAACGATAATGAATTATGTATTCGTTTTCGCTTGTAGAACTGTTTTGGATATTTTACAACGTTTTGTTGCAGGATTACTTGTAGAAGATTACATCAATAATTTGGATGTTTCGGTAGTTACCGGTATTAATGTGATTGTGTGGATATAAATGGTGTTACTGTGGCTATTTCAATTGTTCCTAAATCAAGAAAGCGTGATATTTGTGTGAATAAAAATCTATCATTGCTACAATGGAACGATTAAAGTTTCATATTTCCACTAATTCATTATTATTTATTTTATTATTTGACTTATTTATTAACTACAGTTTGTGAATTGAAGAAATTTAGTTTCTAGTGGCCATCTAGTAGAGATGGAATAGTAGGTTAAATTTATCTCACATTTAAGGTGATTTTTCTTTATAAGATTCTACGTTGCTACAAGATACTCTCTTGGGGTCAATTTTATTTTATGTGATACACAGCTCCATTCGTTCATGTAACAGGTCTACAGGTATTTTAAATCTTTACAATTTTGCTTTATTTGAGTTAAATATGCAATTATAGCTATATTAAATACTGCATCAACAGGGCCGGCCTTAGGTAGTGCGGGGCCCGATGGGGAACATTTTGCGGGGCCCCAGCTTTACAAGGTCTGTAGAACCAATATATATTGCGCTCTCCCTGCTGGTCTAGTAGTTGGCATGTGCACTTGTGGTCAGTGATGTGAGGTGGAAAATTTTCCGCTACATTTTTCCGGAAAATTTTCCGTTCTAAACAAATATATCAGTAATCAAGTAACAATTCCTCAGTAATCATAAAATTGATTGAATTCATGTATAGAAATGTTAAAAAGTGAAAGCTCGTTTAAAGAATCTGAAAATTTTCATGGCTCAGACAATTTTCAGTACTATGTAGGAACAAGTGAAACAATTTTTCATGAATCGAAATATTTTCTGTCCTCTATGGAAAAATTGAAGAACTATTTATGTCGGAAAATTTTCATAATTTTGAAGCAAAAAGTAAAACAAGTTTTTGTGAATCGGAAAGTTTTATTGCTCTGTAGAAACAAGTGAAAGAAATATTCATAGATCGGAAAATTTTCATTACGATTAGAAACAAGTGGAAAAAACTTTTCATAAGCCGGACAATTTTGGATATTATATATAGTGATGTTAGGTGGAAAATTTTCCACTACAATTAACTGTACATTGAGCTACAAAATTGAATTCCTGTAGAGGAAAGTTAGTCAGCAACAAATTATAATTTTCCAATTAGCTTTCGGGAACCGGAAAGTTTTCTAATATTTCAAGTTGAGAAGTAAAAATTTACATAGTGTTTCTCTCTCTCTCTGCGAGCTCCGTTGCTAAGCGGTTAGCATATGTGCCTTTGGTATGAGAGACCTGCTTCGATTTTCGGCGGGAGCTCATGTAGTTCGGATTCCACGTCAATCAGTTGGTCCTGTTTCATATAGCCTCGCTGCTGAAAGGGAAGTTAAAATCAACTCAATTCAACTCTGTCTCTCTTTCTCTCTCTCTGTATGTATATATATATATATAAAGTGCCGAGAACATACATCCAGTTCGTAGAGTACAAATATCCCATTCTATTATTTAAAATTTAAATTTATTAAAAGTGATGAATATTTTCCGATTCATAAAACCATACTTCACTTCGTACATCATTGGTTAGTCGTAAAATTTATTGGTAATAAATATTGCCTTTAAAAGTTTCATGAAGTGAAAATCTAACGATTCTTCATTTCTTCAAATATGTTTCGAAAACTTCAATGCGTTCTTCCCTCAGAATCCACCTTTCATCTCACAAAATTATATTTCGTCAGTTTAATACACGTAAGGCGAAATTTTCTCATAGCTATACTATTTTTCTAGATTTACATACTGCAACATTTATAAAAAAGTAGAGATAATATAAAGTTTCTACTGTAAATTTTTGACTATCCAAAATTCGAGTTTAAGTAACTCATGAAAACAAATACTCACCATTTTCTGGAAATAAACATTTATTTATTCATATATTCATTTATTTATTCAGAAGAGAAAGTGAAATATAACTAATAAGGAAGCTGGTGTGTGTAATTGTTCTTCCAATAAAATAATAAAAGAAACGTAAAAACTGCACTATTAGCGTTGCATTCTAAAAATAACAAGTAATTTCATTTTAATTTACAAAATAAAAATACATTTCTCATTTATATATGTATGTACTTGTTCTAACGAATGAATCGTCATTATTTCCAATACATTTGTATACATAATAATGGTAGTTTTACAATACAAATATCTGATCTAAGATGTTGATTATACAAAATTCCAATATTGAAATTATGATTTACGAGCATTAAACACAATAAAATCAAATATTTTTCTTATTTTCTGCTACAAAAATAATCTTTATAAGGAACTTTTATGTAGTTATTTCATTACATAGACAGGCCTATATGTGAAGAAATAGTGGAATTTTCTGTTTTTCAAATAATTGATAAGTTCACAAAGGTTTGTTTTCGATTTCTTGTTAAATTTTAAATACTGGAATGGGATATTTGTTATTTACGAACTCGATGTATTTTCCATGCACTTCACACACACACACACACACACACAGAGAGAAAGAGACACTGTCTAAATTTTTACTTCACAACTTGAAATATTAGAAAATTTTCCGGTTCCCGAAAGCTAATTGGAAAACTATAATTTATTGCTGTCTAATTTTCCTCTACAGAAATTCAATTTTATATCTCAATGTGCAGTTAAATATAGTGGAAAATTTTCCACCTAACATCACTATATATAATATCCAAAACTGTTTTTCCACTTGTTTCTACATCCCAATGAAAATTTTCCGATCCATGAAAATTCCTTTCACTTGTTTCTACAGAGCAATAAAACTTTCCGATTCACTAAGATTTGTTTCACTTTTTGCTTCAAAATAATAAAAGTTTTTCGACTCATAAAAAGTTTTTAAAGTTTTCCATAGAGGACAGAAAATATTTCGATTCTTGAAAAATTGTTTCACTTGTTCCTACATTGTACTGAAAATTGTCTGAGCCATGAAAATTTTCAGATTCTTTAAACGATCTTTCACTTTTTAACAATTTGTTTAGAACAGAAATTTTGCGGAAAAATATAGAAGAAAATTTTTAACCTCACATCACGGCTAAACAACGATGTAGGAATGTTTTTATGAATCGGAAAATTTTCATCACTGCCTGTGGTGTACACATGCCATAATTATAAATACCATAGTTTCTTTGTCAATTTGGTCTTACAAGAATTGACTTTCGAAAGTTATTTAACCATTTAAGGATAAAATAATAGTCCCCACTTGCACTATGTGTAAATATGACTGAATAAAACAACACCTGCGTTTAGTTTCTTACGAAAAGTAGCCCGTTACTCAAGGCATACTTAAAAATAAATAAATAATTGAGAAAATGAATTCATTTTCATTGTTTCAGTCACACTCAGTGATATACGATAATTTTTACCTGATGTTTTATTGACATTTCCTACTACATTTTATGCTATTTTTTTTTTCAAAAAATCAGTAATAGTAGCCACAGATGAAATTTATATATTGTTGAGGCATGTCATTGATTTTATTCAAAAAGATATTATTTTGGTAAAGGAAAATATATTTAATAAAATTGAATGTTAAGAAACTAAGTGTTATCACGTAACGTAAACACGTGTGTGTGTTTATGTGTTGACATCAATGTTGTGTGTATGTAATGAATGTTCTACGGCTAGACGCTTGGTTGTCAATTTGTAAGATATTGTAATTTGTATTTGTAATGTTTTGAATTGTCATCAGATTGTCACATTGTAACATTGACACACTTTGACTGTGATATAATCGTTGAGTTCGCAGAAATTTGTAAGTCTGAGAATTTGATCACGATGTAATTCGGGTGAAACCAACGTTTTACCAATAGCTGAGATATACAGAAAGTCGACGAGAATGAATTCCAAGATGTCTGGAATCTTCGTATAAAACCTTATAGTTTTTAGAGATTAGGGTCAGTCTCAAGGATCAGTCTCTAGGGAGCAATCTTCGAGCATTTGTCTCAGAGTTGAGTCTAAGAGATCATCGTACGTCGAGTAGTAACATAGTTGCTCATGTTACAGTAGTCACTTCTCTGTGATTCTAAGTTCAGTATTAGATCAGGAGATCTAATAGTTCAGCAGACCATTATAGTAGATAATGGTACACAATAGTCAACCATTCTAGACTATTGGCAGCAATACAGAGATCGTCCAGAACATCGTTAGCAGTTCCAGTCATCAGCTGTATAAAGGTACGTGTATCTCAGCTATGTTTGAGTTTATCGTGGTTAACTTCCTAGCTGCTTAAAGATATGTGATCTTGCGATTATATTCAGTCGACGATCAATCACAATAATACACAAGCTTAATGAAAATACAAAGTTTTAGTTCAAAGTCAATTAATGTGGTTTCTTTCCGTCATCCTGTACCTACTCATTCTAGATGGTGAGTAGCAGCGATCTTCGACCGTCATTTTACATTTCATCCCCATGCTATATAGGCACGACGGTGGAAGGTTGTTATGGCGGAGATGCTGGTTTTGTAGTGGTCCTAGTGTAGCTCCCACCAGTTTTATGGTGAGGTTCGATTCCCGAAAAGTACTAGGAGTAACTCTCACCATTGTTATGGTAGAAATGCTGATTTTTGTAACGATTCCAGGGCAGTTTTATGGTGGAGATGCGTTCGGTTCGAGACCCGGGATGTGTATTTTAGAGTAGTTCGCACCAGTTTTATGGTGAAGATATTTTGGTTCGATTCCCGAACAGTGCTAAAAGTAGGTCGCACCAGTCTTATGGTGAGAATAGCTATGACTCGAATCCCGAAACGGAATAATTTTAGATTTAAGAATATATTTTATTAGGTTATGGTTAAGTTCGGTTTAGATTTAAGTTATTTAGTATGTTAAGAGTTTGTATTATAATCGTTCACCACTCAAAGACGAGATATGGTTCGGATCTCGAATAACTAAGGCAATTGACTCAAGTAGAATAAGTAATACGTTAACCCTCACCACCCACCCTCACTTCGTAAATTAAAGTTGAATTAAGTATTAAGTTAAATGAATGAAAGAACTGTGTTGACTAGAGCACAGAAAGCGAGTAAGGGAATAAATATTGATGTGAATTTATTTGGTGTGAGGACACCAGAAAGACAAAATACTGCTTGTAGTCACGATAAAGTCGTGAGTCCTAAAATTGTTTTGAGTAAAGAACCAGTTTTTAATTTCCCAAGTAGTCCGGTGACGAAATCTGTATCGGAAGACTTTCCGTCAATCATAACTATAGATCCGAAATTAGTGAATAGTGAAAATAAGAAGTTTACGATGGCGTCTAACATTACGTTTTACGCAGATATTAATAAATTGCCTAAGTTCGATCTTAAGAATGATAATGACATCGTGTCGTTTTTCGATGAATTCGACGATGCTTGTCAAATGGCAGGCATCGCCGAAAGCAAACGAAAGGAGTTACTGCCCAATATTTTCAAAGGAGTAGGGAGGCAATGGATAAAGTTGTTCCTGAAACGGAGAAACATGGCAGAAATACAGTATAAACAATTGCAGTCTGAAATAGTAGACGAGTTTACGAAATCTAATGTAACTATAGACATTGAAGATAAAATTAAGGAGCGGTTACAGCATGAAGACGAAGCTGTAATTAATTACGTTTATGACATGCTCGTTCTTTGTGAACGACTAGATTCAAAAATGAATGATATCAAGAAGATAGGTATTATAGTTGGAGGTCTACATCCATACTATATGGAAGAGGTAGGAACGCGTGAATATTCTAGCTTAGACAAATTCGTGGAGGATTTGCAAAAGATAGAAAAGAATAAGTGTAAAATAGCAAAGCGTGTGAAAAAGGAATCTGGCAAAGTTACAATTAAAGATCTTGTAAAGAAAATTAGAGAGCAGGTAGAAGATGAGGAGAGCGGATCTGATTCAGATCATGTGGTTGTAAGAAAACATAAAGAAGAAAGTAAGATTAAACAGGAACCCCCGAGTATTACACAAATCGCGGAATTAGAAAAGAAAATAGACAAATTACAGTTAGCATTGTCGGCAAAAACACAAGATGACGAGAAACAAGAAAATAACGCGAGAAAACAAGGGAAAAATCAGTATTATAGGAATAATAAGCAGAATAGAGGTGGTTATCGAAATAATTACCGTGGAAACGGAAATAGAAATAAGAATTGGCACAGTAATAGTGATAGGAATCAAAACAACAATAGAGGTAATAACCGTTATTACAGTAAGCGTGGTAATCGAGGAAATTTTTGGAGAAACAATAGAGGACGTGGTCAGCAAGGAAACTGGCAAGGGAATTGTCAGAATTCGTGTTGTCACCAGTCTTATAATTTTGAAAACCCTAATCAGCAGAGATTTGTGCAAGTGGTACCAGCACAAGTAAATGGTACTACTTATTATCAAACACCAGGATCGAGTAATTTAAACGGAACACATCTGTAAATGGGAGAGGCGCATTTACAGGCAATCGGAATGTCCGAATAAGAGAAATAATTGCCTCAGTTAATTTAGACAACAACATGGTATATTTACCATTAGAAATCGATGATAGAGAGATCAAAGCGTTACTCGATAGTGGGTCGCAAATTTCAATTATAAACGAGAAATTAGTGCCACCGAGTGCAAAAATAATCCCACAGCAAACTAAGATCAAAGGGATCACGCAGAACACGCTGGTAATTAACAAATTAGCCATAGTTAAGTTCAAAATTTTAAATCAAACGTTTCATCAGGCTTTTAGAATAATAAAAGACTTCCCATATCAAATGTTGATTGGGAATGACTTTTTGCAAACACAAAATTGTAGAATTGATTATGGAGCTAGGAAAATTATTGTTCAAAGATTTGGGAAACCAATTAAACATTGTCGAAACGATCAGGAAACCAGAACAGTTTCTGATAATGTTGCAATTAGTATTAAATCAAGTTTAAAGCCAAAATGGGTTCTTGGTCATAGGGTGAAGTTGTTACCAAGAACTAGGACAACTGTCGAGGTTAACCTAGTTAATTCTTGGGAGAACAATGAATTTCTATTAGAGCCAGATAAACTATTAGAGTCTCAATATAACGTATTTGTACCTAGGGTAATTTTGTCGAATGAAAATAAGTGTTTAGAAGTTATTAATCCGTCAAATAAGACGATCATGTTGACAAAAAATTTAAAAATTGGAGATGCGGAAGCATGCATGAATGAATCGGAATTAAGAAAAGAAGGATTATCAGAGGATGAAATTGAAGAGGTGTTAGAGGCGAGAAAAAACTACGATAAATCACGGTTAAGATTTGGCAATAATACTAAACCAGAAATCAGAAAGAAATTAGAGAAATTGTGCTACGATTACGCAGATGTTTTTGCGTGGCGAGAAAACGAATTAGGAAGAGTCAAGGGAGTAGAGCATAAGATAGAGTTGGAAACGGAAGTTCCGTTTCGACGTCAACAGTATCCAATACCGATAGCTATGAAGGATAAAGTTAAAGAACAGATAAACATTTTACTCGAACAAAATATTATTGAGGAAAGTAATAGCTCGTATAACTCACCTATGTTGTTCGTAAAGAAGCCAAACGGATCGATTAGGGCCTGTTTGGACTGTAGAATGCTGAATCGGCATGTACGGTTCCATTCCGTGGCGTTGCCGCCTATCCATCAAATTCTTACAAGTATGGGTGGTCACAAATACTTTAGTGTATTGGACATTAAGAGTGCCTATCATACGGTATCAATTTCTAAGGATTCTAGGAAGTATACAGCATTCAATATTCCAGGTGTAGGAGCGTATCAATACTCGAAATTACCGATGGGATACATTCAATCGCCCGCTATATATACAAAAATCATGGCGATGACATTAGCTAACGTTCATCCGGAGGCGGTGTCATTTTACATGGATGATATATTTATATATTTAAATAATCAGGAGAAAATGGTATCTGTGTTACACTCAGTTTTTCAAAGGTTAAGGAAATATGGGTTAAAGTTATCAGTAGAGAAGTGTCATTTCATGGAAGAGAAGGTAATGGCTTTAGGTCACATTGTGAGCGAAGCTGGTTACGAAATCAGTCCTAAAGTGATTCAAGCAATAAAAGCTTGTAAGCCACCTACAAGCGCGAAAGAGTTGAAATCATTCCTTGGTTTGACTAATTATGTG
Organism: Thermobia domestica; assembly: GCF_964235325.1. Taxonomy (NCBI): domain Eukaryota; kingdom Metazoa; phylum Arthropoda; class Insecta; order Zygentoma; family Lepismatidae; genus Thermobia; species Thermobia domestica. The sequence goes on along the minus strand of NC_137463.1, from coordinate 195,631,487 downwards.
AGGAAATTTTGTAAAAACTACGCGGAAATGACATCTAATTTTCAACAATTATTAAGAAAAAACCATAAATTTGTGTGGACGGAAGAACACCAACTTAGTTTTGAAAAACTAAAAGAATCGTTAATGAGTGCACCTTTATTGGCACCTTTCCGTGAAGAGTTGGAAACTAGAGTGTATACGGATGCATCTACAAAATCAATAGGGGCTGTACTAATGCAGAAACAATTGAATGGAGAGTGGACACCTATAGCGTATTATAGCAGAGTATTGAGACCAAACGAAACACGAAGACATATAGTGGAACTAGAAATTTTGGCCGTGGTTAGTGCTTTCAAAGCATTTAACTATTATTTGTACAATAAAGAATTTGAGCTATACACTGATTGCAGGTGTATAAAATACCTTCAAACAACGCCAAAATTGTCGCCGAAACTGTTGCGGTATAGTCTAGAGATGGCGCAGTATCAGTACACGCCAGTGCATTGTCCAGGAGAGAAAAATCCTAGCGATGTGTTATCAAGAAACACGAACATCCAACCAACTGATGAAGACATCGATCTAGATGCATTACCAGTCAAGACGGAAGACCTTGAAGTCAACATCACGTTCGACGAAGATGTGAATGTGGCTGAGTTGCAACGGAAAGACCCTTTCTTCGGTTCAATAATGAAGGCTATAGAACATCCGGAAGATGCAGATGAAAAAGCAGAAAAACAGGCACGCTGGTATGAAATTAAGGACGGAAAACTTTTCAGAACTCAGAAGATGGCTAATGGGAAGAAATTCCTATTATGCATTCCTTTTTCTTTGAGGGAACAAGTTTTCAAAAACTTGCATTGTTCGATATACGGAGGAGGACATTATTCCTACACGAAGTGTTATAATCGAGCATTGAAATCCATCTATTTCCCAAACATGAAAAGATTTTTTCAAGAGAAGGTCAGCCAGTGCATCAGTTGCCAAATCCAGAAACGTAAAGCTGGTAGGACACCACTGCATCCGCAAACATACCCGAGTTATATGCCATTCCAGCATGTAACTATGGATGAGATTGGGCCGTTTAAAAGATCGAAGAATCACAGGAATAAATATGTTATTGTATTTGTGGACAGCGCTACTCGATACGTAATTGCAAGAGCAGTTCCTGCTATAACTTCTGAAATTATAGCAGAAGCAATTTTTGAAGAATTAATTACAAAACATGGGATTCCTGAAATTCTTGCGATGGACCGGCATAGCACACACCGGAGCCGAGTGATGGAAGAGATGGCTGAACGGTTTGGTATGCGGTTAAATTTCGCCAATACAGATGCCCATTACCAGATTGGAACATCGGAGAGAGCCATCGGGTCAATTCAACAAATTATGAAGCACTATATAGACCGTGAGTTTACAAACTGGGACGAGATCTTACCTTCAATTGTGTTTACCATGAATACACAGATTCATGATGGGACAAAGCATTCGCCTTACTATTTGCTTACAGGGCGTGAACCCAGAACGTTCTTGGAACAGGATCTGGACATACCTTGTGAGTATGTGGAAAACGAAGAGCGGATACGAAATGTAAAGGAAGCAAGGAAGGTCGCGTACCAGAATTTGCAGAAGCGGTTCAAATCCCAAAAGAAACAAATTGAGAAGAAGTTCTCTCAACCAAACTTCGACGTGGGACAAAAAGTTTGGATTCGTGAAATGCCAAGAGCAGGCATTCCGGCTTGTTTTGGAAAGCGATATAACATTCGAGGAGTAATAGTGCAAAAGTTGAATAATAACTCATATAAAGTGAGATACGAGACTAAGAAAGGACAAGAGAAGACAGATTCTGTTGACATAAGACGTTTGAAACCTTTTGTAAGTGCAAATGAGGAAGATTCGGATAGACTAGAAGAAGAATCGGATTTAGACAGTGATGTCTAATGAAAAAAAAAAAACAACGCGTGCGAAAAACCAAAAAGTTTTTCAAAAGGACTACATCACGACGAAAAAAAAAAATTTTTTTTTTGCAACTACGAAAACATGAATAAGTTTTTAGTAAAAGTTTAATATTTTTTTTGTTAGGTATCTGCAAACAAGATGTTTTTGTCAGTGAAACAGCGAGGTGGACCGCTGTTTATCAACAAAAGTCCGTGTGCCCGAAATCAAAGTAAATGTTGATTTCCATCTAAAATCCCTTAACTGGCAAAAGTATATTGTTTACAGAGCATAAAGTGACTAGGAAATTAGAGAATTTTTTTTTAAATTAGAGAGATATCTAGTTAATATATTTAAATTGGTAAAATAATCCAAGGTACACATACAAAGTAAAATAAATAAATGAAAACATAACTGTGAAAAAAAAATAAGAGATATATAAATAATTAAAATAAATAAGTAAAATTCAGAATAGTAATTCTAAGTTTTAATTGGTACAGTTATCATCATGTTCAAGATTGTCGTGTGTCTACTACTATTGATTAGTATTGGGGTAGCTGAAGAAGAACATCAACAAATAACGTTATCAGATATTGGACTAGCATTGACACAGAATGCTTATGCTGTTCATGCGACGAACATGGTGTTTACGACCGTTAAAATGCATTTAAATTTTCAAGAATCGGTGCCAGTACACGACAAATGTACTGACGCATATGAGATTTTAAATGATTGTGCAGTAAAAGAGAGAGAGTTTATACAGAATATAGTGAATTTATTACCTTGCCATTTTGTTTATGAAAATGGTATAACAAGATGTAATAATAATCACAGAAATAAAAGATTTATATTTTCGTGGTTACTGGGATTGTCGTCCATTGGTTTATCGACGTATAATTTAATCCATAATAAACAATTGTCTCAGTCTATTGATAAGTTAAGTAAGCATGAGAATGTGTTAACTAATGAAATTAAAAATCTAAAAGAATCATTTAATAATGAGATAACAGTAGTCCACGGGATAGTCGTAAAAGTGCAACAGGTGTTGCAAGATTTTAAAAATAAAATTCAGGAGCTATACTGTTATTTACATCAATCCCAACGCAGGATAATGGCAAACTTGTTTGTTCATCTTGTACAGGAGAGAGTAAATAAAATAGTGAATAGCATTTTAAATAATGAGTTAACATATCATATATTATCTAATGCTGATGTTAAAAAGTTAATTAATTTTCATGACGTTTTGAAAAATACTATTTATAGGTCAGACATTGGAATGTTTTACCAAATGTCTAGCGTATATCTAGTAAAATACCATTACGAAGATAATAATGTTGATTTAATAATAAAGACTCCGATAATATATGATACTAGCATTTCAATAATGTATGACGTTACATCAATGGGCTACTTAATAAATAACACAAGAATATTTTATCAATTACCAGAAGCAGTCTATTTGGCTGAAGGTAAATTTCACTCATTGGATAAAAGTAAATGCGAATTTAAAAGTTTTTTATATTTTTGTGAGAGTATAACTATGGACCATGAATCGAAATGTTTGAATAATATTATTTTAAATAAATCTCTAGGAGGATGCCAGCAAAATTCGGAAAAATTTTTGGGGAATGTAATATTCAGATATACACACGCTGGTGTGATGTATTCTTCTATTGAAGAAGCGTACATGACAAAAGTGGGTGTACATCAAGAAGTTACTTCAACAAAACTTGATCAAACCAAAGCTAAATCAAATTTCATAAACTATGATAAATTTGATAACCTAATAATTGGAGAGCTGGTCATTCCATCTAAACGGATAATTCAGATTCAAAATAAACACATCAAATTGATCGGTAATTGGACTGAGAGACAAATAAATTTCACCTTGCATACGCAAGAACTAAATAGTTTAACTGAAAAATTGTTAAAATTAAAAGTCGATACTTCGATCCCAGAGCTACATTTAAAAACAGACTATATTATGTATGTAATTTTTGGAGTAATAATGTCATTAATTTTGACAACAATATTGTTATTAGTACTGTATTGTAAGCTGTATAGAGCAATACGGAAGTATAAAATTCAAAATCAGGAATAATAATAATAATAATAATAATAATAATAATAATAATAATAATAATAATAATAATAATAATAATAATAATAATAATCAAAAAGTAATAATAAAGTAAGTGTAGTATGTAAATCAATATCGTATGTGCCTTGGGTTATGAAAAAAAAAGTTTTTACATTTATGGATATGGAGAAGAATGGAGTTTATTTTGAAAAAAAAATATCTAAGTTGCAATAAAACCTGAAAAGGAATATCGAATTAACATTTAAGACAATTGGTAATATGTAGACATACTTACCTACAGCATGAGGTAGTTGTGAGTTGAAAAGCTTTTGGTTGTCATCCTAGATAAAACTAGGAGTGGTCTAGTTGAGTCGGTGAAAATGATTAAATCGTTGGAAAAAAAAAATAAAAATGGTTACGTAGAGCTAGTACGGCAAAACTCTTTGTTTTTGGTAGAAAAGAAGCAATAGAAAATAAGCATAGATAATAGACCATCATAGACAAGCATAGATAAAAGCATGTAAATAGATAATAGCTAAGTTAAATAACATCAGAATATTAGTGAAATCAGTAGCTTCAAGCTATAGAAAACAAAAACGAAAAGAAAAAAAATAGAAAAGTTGTCTATTAGTAAAGCTAGATAAATAGACAAATCATAGATAAAGTAGATACTAGTGTTATAAACTAGTTCAAGTAAGCTTACAAATCTACAATAATAAGTCGTTAAAAGTACGAAAAAGTACGAAAAAGTCGTTGAAAAGAAGTAAATAGTTTTAATAGAAAAGTAGGAAAATCATAGATAAGACACGAGAAATAGTCGCAAATAGACTACAATCATAATGCATCATATCAATAATCATCATTAAGTTGTATGAAAACACATTATTTTTATCAAAATTCATTTTCTAAATTCACGTTTTTTTAAAATGAGAGAGGAATTATTGATTCATTATTATTATCAAATGATCAATTGGTATATAGATTATTTGTATTATAATAAGTTATTGTATTTAGCTTATGAGTATCTTTGATATTCATGAGTATACTGTACTCTGTTGGGTAGTTTTCTGTTTACTACTTACGAGACGATTGCATCCTGGCGAGGCTTCGTGCGCTCATGCAGCAGAGAGCGGTTGCTAAGGGGCGTGGTTTACGAGAAGATGGCCGCCACCGTAGCAACAAGTCCCACCCACGGGAGACTAGTTACTTGTATTCACAATGATTTTGATGCTTTATGAATGAATTCTAAGGACAGAGAGTGTTGGAGTGTAAAAATAAGATAGATTAAACATCAATAAAGATAACTGTACCTACAAACAACGTTAAAACTAGTAATAAAGTGTATTTAAAAGCTGAAATATGCACGAAAATGTAGGATTTTACGACTTTAAAAAAAATGACAATAACAGCGTCAAACGAATGAAAATGTAACAAGGATAGCAGTTTTGTATCCGAATAGGTTACATAGTGATTAGAACACAAGTCATTATTTAGAATATGCATCGATTATGCATTTTAGAGAAAATAATGAACGATTGATGAACATTTACATTAGGCCTAGGTTGAAAGTATGAACATATTGTTCAGAAGAGAGTCATAGACCGCGGTATAGTTATATAAGTTTTAAGAAAAATAAAACATGATTTCACACTTAGTTATATATTTACAGGTATTATGGAAAAGAAGTTTACCGTAATGGCTATTGCTTTAACATCGTTAATAACCTTAGTACTAGCAACGTCTATAATTATCATTTATTTAATTATTAAATTACGTAGATTTAGTAGAAAGAAAAAACAGGAAGGAAGAGTAGAGAATAAAAAAGTGTATGACGATATTAGTAACGTAGAAAACTGCGGATTATTTCCAATCTATGCAGAAATAAATAAAAACCACACTAAAAAGCACACTATTTGCACAACACAAAAAGCAGATCACAATCTTGAGCACAAAAAGGAACCACAAGGTAACTTAAACATTGTTGGTATGCACTGCACCAAAACCAAAGAGGGATGTAGCACAAATCACGAATTATCCGGTTTTGAAGCAGAAAAAACGGATCAACGTTTAGTCACAAACTTGAAACACGAAAAACTGTACATGCGTCCTTGCGACATTTTGGTCCTGTGAACATTTTGCCGAAATTTTCACGAACAATGCGGAGCACGTATTCAAAGTTAACTTTATCCATCGAAGCAACGCGGCAAACAGGATGGGACGTGGAAGTTTCTTTCAAGTTCAGTGTCAAAACGTTTGCTGACTTAACATTTTGCGGAAGGAAGTGCATCAAGAGTTGCTAACTCTATAGAGAGCAAACTTACCATAAGTGAAGTGAATAATATTTTTAAATTTTATTTTTGTGTTTAAAATCATGCAGCGATAGGAGACGTTGTTCGTTAGTGTATTAGTGGTTTACAACAACAAATCTAGTGTATAATGAAGTGCATTATTTTTATGGAAAGCATCAGTGATATGGTCACTGATATTAGTGGAAACTATGCAGAGTCAATAAACACTGAGTTGAACTTTGCGACTAACTTCAGTGGAAAGTTTTCAAGAACGAGAACGGAAAAATATATATATGAGCAATTCCGAGCACAGGAAATGCAACACAACTTCAAGTAGTTATATATGTAACTCAATAGATGGCAGGAGCTCATACTCTGATGAGGACTCTTGAAAAGTATTTTTTTTAAAACGAAAACAATGATTGTAAATAAATAATGTTTTGATGATTTCTTTCGAATGTAAAAAATGAATATAAAGATATATACAGGGTGATGGTTGAATATATATGATTATTTTATGTAATATATGTAATTAGTTTTCGGTCAATTTCAAGGAAGAAATTGAGTCGAGAACGGAGTTCTCTTATTTTAAAGGAGGGGCATGTTGAGGCATGTCATTGATTTTATTCAAAAAGATATTATTTTGGTAAAGGAAAAGTATATTTAATAAAATTGAATGTTAAGAAACTAAGTGTTATCACGTAACGTAAACACGTGTGTGTGTTTATGTGTTGACATCAATGTTGTGTGTATGTAATGAATGTTCTACGGCTAGACGCTTGGTTGTCAATTTGTAAGATATTGTAATTTGTATTTGTAATGTTTTGAATTGTCATCAGATTGTCACATTGTAACATTGACACACTTTGACTGTGATATAATCGTTGAGTTCGCAGAAATTTGTAAGTCTGAGAATTTGATCACGATGTAATTCGGGTGAAACCAACGTTTTACCAATAGCTGAGATATACAGAAAGTCGACGAGAATGAATTCCAAGATGTCTGGAATCTTCGTATAAAACCTTATAGTTTTTAGAGATTAGGGTCAGTCTCAAGGATCAGTCTCTAGGGAGCAATCTTCGAGCATTTGTCTCAGAGTTGAGTCTAAGAGATCATCGTACGTCGAGTAGTAACATAGTTGCTCATGTTACAGTAGTCACTTCTCTGTGATTCTAAGTTCAGTATTAGATCAGGAGATCTAATAGTTCAGCAGACCATTATAGTAGATAATGGTACACAATAGTCAACCATTCTAGACTATTGGCAGCAATACAGAGATCGTCCAGAACATCGTTAGCAGTTCCAGTCATCAGCTGTATAAAGGTACGTGTATCTCAGCTATGTTTGAGTTTATCGTGGTTAACTTCCTAGCTGCTTAAAGATATGTGATCTTGCGATTATATTCAGTCGACGATCAATCACAATAATACACAAGCTTAATGAAAATACAAAGTTTTAGTTCAAAGTCAATTAATGTGGTTTCTTTCCGTCATCCTGTACCTACTCATTCTAGATGGTGAGTAGCAGCGATCTTCGACCGTCATTTTACATTTCATCCCCATGCTATATAGGCACGACGGTGGAAGGTTGTTAATATATATATATATATATATATATATATATATATATATATATATATATATATATATATATATAAATTTAATCTGTGGCTACTATTACTGATTTATATATAGTTTCAGTAATAAGCTGTGGAGCACTGATAACACATATACAAAATTTTAAAAATGTGTAGAGATAAAACAATGCAATCCTTACTAAATCAAACGTTCTGTAAACGAAAATGCAATCAGTTTTTTTTTTCGTATCACAATTTGATTTTCTATGATAATGATGATGATTAACTGCTGACAGGAGTAAATGTAATTTGAGATATAAAATAAAAGGTGTTTATGATAAGCTTTAATGAAAGAAATACATGTATGTGATATTAAACATTATGTGTATTATTACGTATTCATATACAGGGTGTTCCGGGGAAAAACGACAAACTTCGTATATGTGTTCAGAAATTGTACACAAGAAAAATCTGCAACTTTGATCGAAAATGCTTAATTACGGAGATAAGGATAATAAAAGGGTAAGAGGAATGACCAATTCCAGTTATTACTTTTATTTAGCTCTCACACCGTAACTAAGCGATTTCCACCAAAGACACAGAAAAACATTTTCTTGTATCGAGATCCTGAACACATATGATAAGTTCGCCAGTTTATGCCCGGAACACCCTGCATGTTTACTTGTAAGCTTGATTAAGAAAAATGATTAACAGCAAAGACAGTTTCGAAACATTTTCCCGTCGTTGTGGAGTCCTCTTTCAGGAGGAACTAGCAGTACATAATCTTTCATCATGAACGAGTCCCATTTTCCTTTATAACGTTTTTCCATCTGAAAACGTTCTGGTGAAAACGCTCGGCTTGTTCATTGCTTATTGCGTCTAATTTTTCAGAGAAATACTTCAATTGGAAATTCAGATAGCGAATGAATTTTAAAATACGTATTTCACCCTTGTACCTCGCAAGTTTTCAAGGAAGTTCTGTATATTTTTTCATAGTTTTCTTCTCTTATAAATAAACCTATCGATGCTTAAATCTAGTTTCTTGACCAAACTTGGAAGAGAAGTGTGGAATATCAAGAAACAATCGTAAGCAAAATTTAAAGTACATTTGTCCATAAAACGGCGCAGTGGCTTAAACCTGATTGATCAGATTAAGCCATAAGAATGTGTTTCAAGTTTGAAATCCGGGAGGAAGTAGACATCTACTTGAGTATATGCTTATTATGGCCGCCATCTTGTATCTCGCTCAACTTTTTTAAATAGGAAGGGGCTGATGTAATATCTCAAATTAGGCTAGAAGTTTACAGGAAATACAAGGGTGTAGTCTATGTTTCCATAAGTTTATGTTGTAAGACATAATAAAATGCATATTGTAATATCCTATGTGATGTTGTAAACAAACCATTTCACATGTCAGTGTTTACAAACACCACCACGTGGTTCGGTAAGAAGACTTCACACCAGAGGGACCTACAGTCACAAGCAGACGACGGCTTCTGGCCCCTCCTACGGAGCAGAACATGACATCGGAGCAGCAGCGCCACCGCCACCCAAGGAACCCTATAAATTGGATGGACAAAGGGAATTCAATACAAGTTTTCTGGTGACCCTCCTCTAGTCTGCTTCGGGACTAAGATTAACCTAACCCCAGGGCCTCTAGTCTGCTTCGGAACTACGCCTATCCTTCTTCCTGGCTTAGCCTGCTTCGGGGCTCTGCAGAGATCCTGTTTTCGACCTTACGGTCAAAGACCACCTTTAACTAACCTTTGATTCTAGAGAGATTAATTTGTACAGTATTTTGTGTAAATACTTTTATAGAGAAATTTTATAATAAAATTGGTAGTGGGAGATCGATTCCGGACACTCTTTTTATTAAATGCTCTACCTACAACCTATATGAGACAAAGTTTTGCAATATTGATATGAATTCGTTGGTTCAAAGATTTCTTAACAACTATATCTTTTTGAAAAGAATTCAAGTCAGGAAAACCTAATGTACGCTAGTGAGAACATCGTAGGTAGCTACTTATGAAAGGATAATCAGCTTGAAATCGTTATCAACTGTAGACAGAGTGAAATGGTGATGATACGATCACAAACCTTAAGGAACTGATGGAAGATGGATGACATATTTTCCATTGGATTGTTCGAGTTAGAAGACAAACGTTCATAAGTAGCCACCTATTCAGTACACACTAGTATCCATTCGGTTTTCCTTACTTGATTTTTTAAAAAAATCCACGGGATTTTTCGCAGGAGAGGGCAAAGTTTGTCCTCTGGTTTTGTATTTTTAATATACCTATAATAAGAGAAAGGATACGCAAAAAAGTCGCATCGAGACTGATTTATTTGATACCATGTCGGTATTTACGGTAGTATCACATGACATAATCAGTAAGAACGCCAGAAACTATTGTTTAGTGGGTTGTTCAAAATAAAAGAAGGTGTACACCCAGAATAATGATATACATTTTTACACGAACTCAAAGAAAACATTTTTACGCCCAGGGATGCGTGTAAGGAAATTTGGGGAAGCGTTAGGGATGTTGATGATGTGCAGAATAGTCCCTGAGCATAATATATATTTTTGAAAACGTAAAAAAGAAATAAAATAATAAAGAAAGAAAGAAATTACTGCCGCATTAAATTCTGAAAATATTTGCTTGTGCCCGGAAACTTAATACAAACTATTCATTTACTTGCTAGGGAGAGACCATACCCTCCCTTGTGGAGTCCATGAATCTACCTGTATTGCAATATGTTGTTGGGTATACTTGATAACTGAAAGTAGCATAGCCATCTTAAGGGTATCATAGCCATTGACCGGGGGTCCCGCGAACAGAATGACATATATTAAATACATGTATTAGGAGCAAAATTCAATCATAGGGATCACAACACACTTGTTTGCTCTAAAGCCTGATATGCTGTTAAAACGGCACTAGAGAGTATATTAGACTAGAGAGTAGAGTAAACGGCACTAGCGCGGGGCTCGATTGCGAGCAATCGGTCCAATCGGCTTAAGGCCGGCCCTGTGCATCAATAAGTGTGAAAAGAAAATAGTAAACCGAAGCAGAAAATCAAAATAGTTAACTTTGTATGTCATAAACTAGAATTGTTCCCATTCTTACATTAAATTTCTTAACTTGTTCAGCAAATTTTACAATAAAAACTATTGATTGCTGCTATCGCGCTTGTACCAATAAATCATGCAGTAAGCATCGTAAGTACCAGTAATAACTTGAAATGTATAGATTTAAAAAAATGTAAGCAAATTTTCATTAGAATCGCCGGTGCACATTTACTATACGGATCCACAGATTTATAAAATTTACAGAACAAATTTGTAATATTATTTTAATAGACTAGTGTGTTACTATTCAAAATATTTTGTCTTCTTACCTGTGAGATTCGCAACTACGCGAAAATATATTAATGTAAGTAGAACCTGTTGTGCACGTATTCCTCTATAAGGTAGTTAGTAACCGTAGTATGTGAAGTGAAAAGAAGTATTTGAAGTCAATGTGCCAATTCGTGACGCGCAACCATACAAATGTCTGAGAGTTAAGATATCCACAAAATTGTGAAATTTACGTCAGTAATGTATTATGTTACTTTGGGCATTTGTGCTGTATCGCCGGTCTACACGAGAATCGAAAAAAAAAATCAAAATATGCTACACTTTCTTAGATTAGATTAGATAACATTATGTTAGGTTAGGTTAGGTTGAGTTACAAGTCAATAACCTTGAGAACAGGTGCGTGTAAACTTTTACAGCTTAGAATATAAAATTTCTATATGTGTATAAATATGGAGTTCGGATATATGGCATAAAGAGTCTATTTACTGAAAAAGAAATATAAGTGCAAGGAGTTTGTTCTTGAATCCGTACATAAAGCTGCACCACATCGCCAATTGGTAATATTATGGAAACATGACAGTGAATTACTAAAATAACTTTACTTAATTAAGAGGATAATATGTACGTACACCAGTGCTAGTTTCTGGAATGAAGGATAACCAAGTGGCGACGCAACTGTAAACCTAAATCTTTGCTCTTTTTTGAGCGGAATTTGCGCGGCGCTGTAAATGTCAAAATTTAAGTTTTAAAAATCTTGTCCGAACAGAGTCGTGGGGAGGGGTTCCTTACAGACGTAACTATTAAATAAAGTGTCATGGTGAGACGTGGCAATACGATAAGCTAACCTAACCTAACCTTTTCAACTCTACCCTACATTTCAAAACAATGGCTAAATATTGAGTGTAAGGAAACCTAACGTAACGTAACTTACTCTACATTTGGAGCGATTATCCCTGGTGCGTGGGGTTTCTGCTACGATTGCCAGCCAAGAAAATATGTTTCGGACAACATCGTGTCCGTAAATTTTCTCAGGGTACTCCTGTTTCCTCCCACTTTCTCATTCTACCAAGTCTTCCATCATCATTCACTTGCTTCAATCATCGTCTCCCTTAGTCTAAAGGATATGACTGTGAGGATGCTAAAGATTTCATTTCAATTGTCTACCTTATATTTGAAAATAATGGCAAAGCATTGAGCTAACGTAATCTAACTTAACCTACAATAGTCTACGCTTAGCTATTATTGTAGAAACATTTTAAAGTCTGTAAAAACATTTTTTCTTTTCTTTCTTGAGTGCTAAAGTGATGTACAGTTCTTAAGCTTAGTACTTGATACCCTAGGCTTAACCTTAAACTGATCAACGATTATTTTTTGAATAATTGTGTCAACTTATGTGAGTGGCGGACACTGGTACAAAACCGTTATGACCACTGGAACATTTCGTTTTTGAATTGACGGGTACTGGTGCAAAACAAGGGATTTAAAAATATATTGTATTTCCTTAAACGACTATTTGACTTCGAATTGTAACTACATGGTCATGTACATTAAGGATCTATGTGCATTTCTAACTATGGTACAGCTCCCAAAGAATCACGATGCTCAGAGGAGTGACAAAAGAGTTATGTTTCAATCTTAAAGTAATGCCAAGCGTACAAACATTTTCAGATCGTCCAGATAATTCTTTTCCAATGTTAAATCGTTTGTTAGGAAATTCTCGACTCGCTGCAAGATAGACAGACCTCCGATGAGTAAAATTTGCTTTATGAAATAGCAAACTTTAAGCAAGAAGGTCCTTCCACTGTAATTACAGAACTATTGTACTTTTAAAATTAATTTTCTTTAAATATATGATATAACAATCGGCTAGAATAAACCTCCTTATTATTGGCTCATTTCAACTCCAATCATTTGAAGTTATTAAAATTTTCGGAAATAATACACTATTTGAACAAAATAGATTTTTAAAAAAATAGTAATAATAAAAATTTATAAAATCATATGGAGTTGGTTTCTTAATTCGACTCACATCATCTTCAAGAAGTGCGAATAATATGATTGTACCAATAAATACCATATTGTGTCAAAATCGAATAATTTTTAGAATAGTTATCGTATAGCACAATTTTCAAAACGCAGGTGGCAGGAGATAAGTTCACTCTCCCGCTTTCAATTTACCCGAGTAAGGAAATGATAGTTAAACCTAAACATTATGCTTCGTATTCCACGAAATTAAAATATTTTTAGGAATGATATCGTGGATTACATTTTTTTGATTGGAGGAAAGAAACAAGGAGTACTCAACCTCAAATTGAGGTGTTAAATTCAGCACTCATTGTTGACTTATTTTAATCCGAAACACTGTGGATTACAAAAGCACTCAAAGAAATATACTCAGAAGTGTACCCAGCAAGTTTTCCTTGGGTGGGGAAGACTTTAGTAGTGGGACTGGCAAACTTCTTACATACTAAATACGAAAGTCCTCATATAAAGTGTAAACGTGAGCGTTCAACATGAGTTGAGCGTGAGCCATCTGGCTATCCAACGTCTTTCGTGGCTATAGTGTCAGAAAGCTTAATTTAGTACTTCTTAGCAAATTTCATGAGTATTTAAATACTGTGTAAGTAAACAAAACTGAAAATAATGTAACTTACTTCTTATCTGTCTCACCTGCTTTTGCCTCACCTCTGCGTACTGAAATAAAATAATAATCTTCATGTCACAAGAGCCCATGAAGTATTCTGGCTGACCATATGACCTACATTTCAGTTACTGGCGCTCATTATACTTCGTGTATATTTCTGTGTAAACTCGTTTACTCTTTACGGTAATTATTAGAGCTTTCCATAGTATATTTCTGGCTGTAGACATACCTCTGATCAGTGTTGAACTCAGAGCTTTTCGTGTAACTCCATATTATAGCCCAGTAAATAAAGGACCGCGAGCTGAAATAATTTAGAAAAAGCTGAAACTTTCAGGATTTGTTTTTCATGTGATCTTAAATGAAATATCAAAAGTCCCCTAAAATCCCGTGTGCGCTTCATCCTCAAAATGGCGGCCAAAGATGGCGGCCGTCCGGAATGCGTATGTCTCCCGATTTTAGCTTGTAACTCTGAGACTATTTGAGATATTCCAATTCTGTAAAAACACTTTTGTTCTAGAAGCTCTAATCTATAACTTTTCTTAATACTTCTTTCTCGTAAAGTTTGACACAAAGCCAACATTTTCCATTAAAGTATAAAGTGATACATTTTGAAAGTCCTGTTCTTGGATTGGTTGTAGAAAATCTCCAAAACCGTTAGGAATTCGCAAACAATGCTCGGAATAGTTTAGATTGAACATTTAATTAGCTTTGTTTTAAAAAAAGAATCATCTAAATCGGAATACAATTAGTCGAGAAATTCGACGTTTTTGAAAAATATAGTTGGACAGAGCTGCTTTCTTGTCACGCAATTGTCCATACTATGTTCCTTTAAATCTCCTTTTTTTTCTTTCTTTTTAGTAGCAGAAATAAAGTATATATATTCAGTAGACTCACCATTAACATCATTGGCGTAACAGCTGGTAGTCTATATATTATTATATTCTAAACATACATAAATTTTAAGCTAATGTGGTTCATAGTGGTATGAAAGTAAACAGCAAACCCCTGCCTTCTTATCTCAAAGAATGAAGCAAACAAGAAAAGAAAAGCAGATTATGTCTAAAAATAGAAATATCAACAATGCATTCGTATCGCGTCTACCTAGAAAGAAGCAATTCCTTCATTGGAAAAAGTTACTCCCGAGGATCCACAATTATTAAAATTTTTTGTTGAAAATGTAACTAGAAGTAAGAAAGGTGATTCAAATATGTTATCTCGGATGCGTATCATGATCTGCCATTCAATTATTTCAATGTGTCGGCCTCGTACGTTTATATCACCAATCCATCTAGCAATTGGAGTTTACTGCTTGCAATATTATGGATTTCGTCAATATATAGATAGATATACTTGCATAGTTTTGGAATATCAGCCAGCTACGCTGAAGTAAGAAGATATGAATATTCTAGAATGTGTTCTATTATTCCAATCCAAACTGATCATTCTCAAAATTTGATTCAGTTTGTTTGATAATGCAGCGAGAACATTAGATGGTAACGGTACTTTCCACAGTATGGATGGGATTAAAGTATGCACACCTAAAATAAATAGACAAGATTTACGTATAGAACGTGTTGCACTGCCTTCAGCAATTATGGTTTCCGCTCTTGCTAGAAGGAATATTAAATTTTATAACAAACTAACAAACAATGAATTTTTAAATATTGAAATAAAGAGTTTGATACCGGCAGAAAATATGATAGTACAAAATCTCCGATATGCTAATTTTCACAGATGAAGTTTGACTTCTCATACATCTCATAAAAGATTCACCTAAGCCAGGGTGGAATGGTTTCATGCACACTATCACTATGACCACCGACAGTTTGAAATGAGCAGCATAACTGCAGTTCCTTTTCTCAACTGGAAATCATCAAATTTCTGTACAATTTACACTTCCTTTCTATTTACTTGTGACGAAAGCAAAAAGGCGGGATAGGATTCGTGTATCGTTACTTTTGAACAGTTTCTGTATTGGAAGGCAGTGGAAATAAAACATCTGCTCAACAAGATAGTGATTTAGCTAAAGTAGTTGTCAGACTGGGGGATTTCACCTTCTAATGTCATACTTAGGTGTCGTTGGACATATTATCTGGTACTTTAATTGAAGAACTTTGGGGCGTGTTGTATGCGCAAAATACTGTGGTACACAAGTTAAATAAAACTACATATGCAAGAGCACTGAAAGCACACTTTTTGACTTATGTAGCACTATCAACAGATTTGCAGTTTAGTTAGGGACCTTGAAGAGAGTAATATATGTTTCAGTATTATTGAGTTGATCATAGGTACAAAAACCGTAAATGACTTAAAGGATAATCCAGACATAAAATACTTATGACCTATCTAGCCGAGTCAAAGCTGAACTGTGGCTTCAAAATTTGGAACAAGTGAGATGAATAATACTATATATTCGAGCGGAGCGTCCTGGAGACTGGGACTTTCATAATTATACGGTGAAATGCATGATTGCAAACTTTTACGCAGCAGGACATTTGAACTATGCGAAATCTACACAGTTTTATCTGCAACAGATGGAAGGATTGGGAAATAGACTGAAACAAGCAGAACTTGAAATATACTTTGTTGTGCGAATGAAAGATTGGTTTTCGAGTGGAAGTGCAACAGATATGGTAATTGGACAGAGTTTGATTAGGGCAGTGAAAGCTTCCGGAGGCTTCAGCTATGGGCGGGATATTGACTGGCTCGGTCTTATCTTTTCCAATTACAATGGAAGTGAGTGAAGCCTTAGAAAGTTTCTGTGAAAAATGGTCGTCAGTGTCTGAACAGCATGTAGAAACTAGACCTTTCGGCAGGAGACAGTTGATCAAGACATCAGAAAACTTTCTGATTGGCTTAGTCTTCACAACCCGTTTGAACAGTCCTATCAAAAAGACCTTCTAGTCAACATTGCAACTGGCTTAGTAACTGGTAAGAAAGTTAACTGTGATAGGCCGAAAGAGATAGAATCAAAATCATTATCTCAAATGATAGGTAAAACGTTTGGTAGCGTAGTTCTAAAAAGGAAAGAGAAGGTTGTGTGTCTGCGACAAGCAATACAATTAATATTAGGAAGGAAGCTGTTAGCATCAACTCACTTTAGTTGTTAAGCCGCATTGCTGCGGTATTGCAATCATATGAATAGATACATGATTTTTTAAAATATGAATTAGCACTTTATCCTCCCTCTTTGTTTGATGAAATTTCAATTAGAAAAACTAGAAAATCTGTACTTGTGGACATTGTAGGACCTACAGAACCCTGTATGAAAACTCTATCAGAATTGAGTTACGTTGTAGACGGTGGTTCCTTACTTCATGCGGTTGTTTGTCCGATATTAACATATATGCAAATACTTCTGAAAAGTAT
The DNA here is from genome assembly GCF_964235325.1 of Thermobia domestica. Lineage (NCBI taxonomy): Eukaryota > Metazoa > Arthropoda > Insecta > Zygentoma > Lepismatidae > Thermobia > Thermobia domestica. The sequence continues at coordinate 195,614,258 of NC_137463.1, read as the reverse complement.
GTACGATATATACAGAAACACTTTCACCGTGCAGAGCTGCAGTTTTTGATGGCTATACAACAGGCAATAACACCAAAAATGTTGAACGACAGAGAAGAGCAATGTCAAAGATGTCTCTACAATCGCATTTGAAGAAAATACGAAAGTAACTACTGAGCAAGCACCCTTTTTACTGAAATCTGAAAATAAAAGACGTTTGATTGATTTCTTCAAAACCCACTTTAACTCTTCAAGCATTACAGTGTACGAAGCTGAAGGAGATGCAGATGCTCTGATTGTCAGCACAGCTATTAATCTAAGTAAATAAAATGCTTTTGTTGCTGTAGTAGTAGGAACTGACTCTGACTTACTAGCAATATTAATTGCTCGAACAATTCCAGACATTACAGTGTACTTTGTGAGGCCGAAAACAAACAAAATTGAACAGAAACGCTTCCACATTGGCAACATCCAAAGGAAACTAGAGCCACTGAAAGGACATATTTCACAGGGTGTCTTCATGCTATCACAGGGTGTCTTCATGCTATCACAGGGTGTAACACATCATCTTTTTTCAACAAAGGCTGATATCAAAATTCTTCAGAAATAGCAAGAACTATCTAAAGCGGTCACAGTCTTCCACCAACCCAATTTAGATCCCCAAATAGTCATTAAAATAGGAGAAAAATTGGTTACGCGGTTGTATGGAGAACACAATCAAATTTCTTTAGACGAACTTCGATATAAGCCTACACAGGATAATGACTAAAAAACTATCCTCAAAATTCAATTTGGCAAATTTCCCTCTTACAAGTGCTGCTGCCTCTCAACACAGTGTATGTGTTTACCTTCAAGTACACCAATGATTGGGGAATGATTTGAACCCAACAAAATGGGGGTGGCAATTAATAGAAGGTAAATTGTTTCCAGTGGCAATTAATAGAAGGTAAATTGCTTCCAGTGTAAAATTAAAAGCTGCTCCTGACAATCTGCTGAACCTTGTATCTTGCCCATGTAAGATAAGAACGCAGAAACACTGTGACAGCAAATGTGAATATAGAAAGGCAGAACTTACTTGTTCCAAACCCTCTTGTAATTGTCGAGGAAATATTTGTCCAAATATGTTAATTCCTGACGACTCTGAAAACCATGAGATTTTCATGTATTAAAGAAGGTAGGTGTAATACATATTTTTAAAACTTTTTACTCCCTTTTCGACTATTTACAATGAAGAATCTACTGTACAAGGGAGTTCAAATGAGATGTAAAAACGGATACTTAATTTTCAAGAATGGTGGCTCGTTAGTATGTTATCACTGAGGCACACTTCATAATTGTAAGTTTGGTTGTGTATCTACAAGTAGACTCAATGCAAATTGACCATTTGGTATCCTTATGAATATACAACCAAACTTAGTCCGTGTGCACCACCGGTTGCATAACAACGAGCCGCCACTGTTCAATGTACTTAAAATTATATTACTCTTAACAACATTTACAGAATAGGGCTTTTATTTTTCATAATAAAAGTGTTTTTGACAGAATTAAAATATAATAATCCCTTGTTTAGCTGTTAGTTTTTCTTTTTTTTTTTTGGGGGGGGGGACATGTCGGACAAGTGTCCTCTTTGGTCGCCATTTTGGTACGAAATTCACATAGGTTTTATGACAGTTTTGAAATTTCAGTTTGGAATCCAAGGCATGAATGCCGTAAATCTAGCAAGACTATGAATTTCCAAACTTCGAAACTGGACTAATAGCGATTAATTTTTATCCAACTACTTTTAATTAAAAACATCGAATATCTCGACTAATTGTATTCCGATTTAGATTATTCTTTTTTTAAAACAAAGCTAATTAAATGTTCAATCTAAACTATTCCGAGCATTGTTTGCGAATTCCTAACGGTTTTGGAGATTTTCTACAACCAATCCAAGAACAGGACTTTCAAAATGTATCACTTTATACTTTAATGGAAAATGGTGGCTTTGTGTTAAACTTTACGAGAAAGAAGTATTAAGAAAAGTTATAGATTAGAGCTTCTAGAACAAAAGTGTTTTTACAGAATTGGAATATCTTAAATAGTCTCAGAGTTACAAGCTAAAATCGGGAGACATACGCATTCCGGACGGCCGCCATTTTGAGGATGAAGCGCACACGGGATTTTAGGGGACTTTTGATATTTCATTTAAGATCACATGAAAAACAAATCCTGAAATTTTCAGCTTTTTCTAAATTATTTCAGCTCGACACCCTTTTTGGTCCTTTATTTACTGGGCTAATTAGCGCTTGGACTTGTGACCTAATGTGAATCCTTTTACCTCTTCTGAGTATGGTTTGTTTACACCAAAACTGATATCAACAGTTATTACAATTCTAAATCTGATTTCATTTTTCCCAGTACCAATACTGCCATACTCCAGCAGAGGAAATTCCATTTTCCACTTCCATCCGTGACTCATTTCCAGTTTCTAGTACATATTATGAAAAAAATCAGGCAGGCAGTTCATGAACGTGTTGACGCAATTTAGATTTTTTCGCTCATAACTACACTATTAAATAAAAGAATGTCCCACTCATCAATATAATGGCCATACTACAGCTAGAAGCCAAATTTCAACAGCAAACTCTCTTACCATGAAAACAAGTGCTAAGAAAGGATTTTAAAATACGTATCATAAGGAGGTTAAAAAGGGGTTCAAATATTTTTTTTTCCAAGAACGAACTATTTCGCATTAGAAAGATAAACTTCACATGCAAGCTTATCATTAAAAAAACAACAACATATTTTTCAGTAGGTTCGTATCCAGGTTTGTTTAGAGGGCCAGGCCCCTATAAATTTTGGCTGAGCCCCCTAAAATGTTCACGGTAGACTGGCAAATGAACTATAATATAGTGATGAACTATAATATGGTTGCATTGGACCCCACCAAACTTCAGCCTGCCCCCCTACATTTTTGGGCTGGCTACAGGCCTGTTTTTCAGTATTTTTCGAAAATTTATCTGTCAAATAGGAGAAAGGGAACAGTTTCAATCTTCAGACTTTTTATTGTGAAACTGCTAAAGGTGAGGATTCCCTCAACATAGAGGCATGGACTTCGAAATTTCAAGTCTTAATAATTAAAAATTGCGTTTCTATTGAGGAAACGGAACTGATTGAATATAGCCCGCTGCCTCCAGTGTTTCTTAAGTAATCAGTGATTCTAACGATTCATATTAGTTCATAATGAATCGGAATCGCATGTTATAAAGATTTAAGATGTAAATCTTGTGGTAAGGAAGCTTTAGTATAAGTAGTAGTAGTAGTACTATTAGCGGTAGTAGTAGTAGTAGTAGTATTAGTAGTAGCAGTAGTAGTAGTAGTAGTAGCAGCAGCAGCAGTAGTAGTAATAGTAGTAGTTGTAGTTAGTATTAGCAGTACTAGTAGTAGTAGGAGTAGAAACAGGTTAGAAGCCCTGCAGGGGTTGGTTGGGTTCTGTTCTCGATATAAGTAGCAGTAGTAGTAGTAGTAGTAGTAGTAGTAGTAGTAGTAGTAGTAGTAGTATTAGTAGTAGCAGTATTAGTAGTAGTGACTCTTCCAGTTTCGGTAACAAAGAACTGGGGGGAATTCTTTCTACAATTGTATTATAATGTATTTGTATAATTGTTTAGTCGAGGCGTGGACATACTGCATCCATTTGTGTATTGTCGAAAATCGAATATTTGTTCTAAATTCATAATTAAAATTGGAGTCTTGAAAGCATTTATAGTTCATAGATGGGAAAACTGATTCTCAATTTAATCTGTACAAGAGATTTGTTTGTTTTAACAAATATTTAGAACTTTATTTTAAGAAAAATGTTATAAATATTAGTCAAAACAAATTACTGTTCCATATTCCTTCAACCTTTCTTTCTTCAATATGATTCGAACAATAAAATATTTTACTTGTAGAAACTAAATTTTTCTATCTTCTTATTATTTTATAACAGCACGAACTACTCTATAACAATAATAACTAAAGATATTCATCTAATTGTTGAAAAAACAGTTCTAACTACTAGAATTAAATGTGTATACCTATATGTTCCGTTTTAGTTCAAAAGCTAGGACCGATTTATTTACCCCGGAAAACCCAAAGGCACCGGAAAGCATATCACCTACACAATCAAAATATGGAAGTCTTACTAAAGATCAGTGGTGGGGCATGAAATATGACGTCATCTGTATGGAAGCCGTCACATTTCACAGCAAGTCTTTAAATGAGGGTAACTTTGCAATCAATGAAGCTAGAAATTTCGTTCTTTTGCCAAATTAATGGTACTGGACGTGTTAAGTATTACAAGTCATTGCTATTGACATATATTGCAACCATTTTTCAATATGGTGCATAATTCACTTGGAATTTAGTTTCTTTTGCTTCACTGTATTCCTTTCATTTTAAATATCTATGAAACCGCTAGAGATAGGGGAAACAGATTCAAATAAACGAGAAGAAGCAGAATCTGACCTTTCCAACGGTAACAATATCATTATTGTATCTTAAAAAGTGACTGAAACATTTAGTTTTACGTTGGTCATAGTGTAGTTCTCGACCTTCAATAATATACAAAGCAAACCACTGTATTTGGTTCCATTTCAGAAACAATTGTAAATACTAAATTATGATAATTCGTAAAAATGAAGTATTCGAGAAACACACCTTTTAAATCTATGGATCAATAGTTGATCAATAATGCTACTACTACTTGTAATAATAATAATAATAATAATAATAATGATAATATCGCTTAATAGCATAACAATAGTTGTATGTATTTAAATACTTAACTTACACTATGGACTGTTAACATTATTAATAAATGCACCCAATTGAGATCGTAGAAGAAGAATAACAGCCTTCTCTGTATTTCAGTTATCGCTGTATTCATCCTATTCATTTTTTGGAATGTTCATAATTTTTAATTTCTAGCTTTTCTGGGTACACAGGTCCGTCAAACCACTGAATCTTGTACTTCCCCTTATGCAAATACCACCCGTGTTGTAAAGGATCAATATCTTTGTGAGGATTCTGTTTATTGACTTTTTTCCTTATTAATGCAACAGCATTACTCCTTTTTAACTTTTGACGAATAGCAGCTCTAGATGGGGAAGAAGAATGGGATCAATACTTTGTATCCTCTTCAAAGGCTGTTGTGCCTGATTAGGAGCGCATTTGGTTTTGAATAGGTTGTACCTTTGTTAAGTGACTGATGTCCAAAGAGTTTATCCGTATAGGGAACACATAGGCTATTGCTTGGCGTTAGTAAACAGGCTATTTCGAGATTTACTGATTCTCCCAAACTTGTGAAAAGAGTCTTGTATATTACACTGATCAACATTATCTTGAACGGCTTAACCTTTCCTTGTCTAGGGAATGCTGCTGTAAAGCCTAATCCAGTGAATGCGTGGAATCCGGGTAAAGCTAGAGCTTAATCATCGCCTAGTTCTTCCACAATATTAGTAACGTCAGTTAACCGTCTAGTGTTATTGGAGGCTAATCCTGTATCCATCCACATTTTGTAATTCTTGAAGTGCCTTTGATAATAGACCAGAAATTGAATATATCCCTGTCATTAGTTCGAACGACGATAATTCTGTATGGGTTCTGGATTATGTATTCAATGTGCCAAATTATGCGTATATCTGTCTCGTTGGGGTAACATTTCAGTTCAGGCACCTGTTTGCAATTCATAATATTATGTGCTTGCTGTACTGATAGCATGAGCTTTCAGTGATTACATACAATAATATTTCACCAAGGATGCATAAGTATTCATCCTTCTTCCATTCATTACAAATGAAGGCAAGGAGAGGTGTCTTAAATGAACTGTTTCTCAAAGACTTAAAACGGTTCTTTTATAAATTATGTTATTGAGCCATTAAATAGAACGAAGCTACGTTGCCATTATTTTCATTTTATTTATGTCCGGTTATCCTGATAACGACATTCCAAAATCTTATTATTTAAAAAACTATAACATATGAATATCTTCTTTATATCGATATTATATCTGACTAACTTCTTTTTCTTCTTGAAATAACATAGTTTAGTACACATATAAAAATAATTTACGCCAAAAATTTACAAGTGGTAATAATGTACAAATATACAACAACGTACCGTTGTATATTATGGCGCCCGACGGACTTTTCTTTTTATTCATTTACTCAAATAAAAAGAAAAATAATTCTGGACCGTTGACTTTAACATATCAATCATTCGAGTTTTCGAATGCAACTCGTATACTTGATTGGTGTTGCTTGTGCTTCGACCAATCAACACAAGCACTAATAGGAACACACGTTTTCTTTCTGCCTTTCACAAATATTGGAATTAACTTACCTCCTGCTACATGAACCACAGGTTTAATATCATGTTGAATATATTGTGAATACAAGCAATCAATAGCATTCACTAGACGAAAACGGTCTTACCTTTTCACACTTTAATGCATACCGACATCACCATTACACGCAGCATCCATAAGACAATCAAAAGTATGTGGCTGAAAGGAAAAGTTAGGATAGTCTGTTTCAACCAATACGGCAGTATGCTTTTGTGAAAACTCCGTAAATTCCACTAATGTAGATTCAAAGTTTGCTTGCTCCGTGGTTTCTATAATGGGTACACAGTTCTGGACCTCAGGGAATCTCTGCACTATTTTTTCCATATCTTCATCATAATGTACGAATTTGGCAGCAATTTGTTGGTTCATCTGATTTAATTGCTCCTGTATTTGGTCCCGCTTACCATCATTGCGTTGCTGCAGTTGCTCTAGCTCTTCATCATTGCGCTGCTGCAATTGTTCAAGCTTTTCATCAAAATGTTGAGCTTGATCCTTGATTTGTTACGATATTTTTCTTAATAAGTCCATCATGTTGTCTGAAGAATTTGTTACTTGAGTGTCACTTGTTTCACTATCTATAGCACTCATAACGTTTCTATAGATAATTCGGTCACTTCTCAAAATGGTACAGTTAATAATTAGCTCAATGTTGTTCGCTTCTACTTTACTTCGAAACGAACGATACAACTACTCACTTCTCCTTTTTCCACTTTCCCGGGTTTCGGCACCATATAAAACGGTTCTTTTATATTTTAAGTTATTGAGCCATTAAATAGAACGAAGCTACGTTGCCATTATTTTCATTATTTATATCGGGTTATCCTGACAACGACGTTCCAAAATCTTATTATTTAAAAAACTATAACAACATATGAATATCTTCATTATATCGATATTATATCTGACTAACTTCTTTTTCTTCTTGAAATAACATAGTTTATTACATATATAAAAATACTTTAGGCCCAAAATTTACAAGTGATAACAATGTACAAATATACAACAACGTACCGTTGTAGACTCATGTGATTTCTTTAGAGTTTTCTGTTCTGGTCCTATCACTATTGTGCCACCACAGAACACTATTGCATATTGATGGCCATGTTCAGGATCCTTTGTACTTAGCGTCTTGTAAACATCGCAAATTAGATGAACCTCATTTGCGCATGTATTGCAAATTTTTTCTAGTAGTTTATGTGCAAGTTCACCGTAAATGTTAGGAAATTTCAAACAATGAAGGACAAACATTGCATCATATACAGTGGCGTACTTGGGAAGGGGGTTCCGGGCTTAAGCCCTTCCGAAATGTTACTTACTATAGTAAAGTATATGAAATATCTTGCAGATTTTTTACATTTTCAGGCAAAGCCCCCCAGAAACAAAATCGTAAATACGCCACTGATCATATATGACATCATGCACTTGGTGGGGATTTTCGTTGCTTGATTTTTGATAGTCTTCTATTTCATGCATTAGTTTGGTCTTGTCAGTCTTGTTCATATAACCTCCTATTTGGCTTATAACCTACTAAAGATAGGGGAACTCGGGTAAGTGGATACTCGATCACTTTTTCCATGTCCCTTTTCTCGACTGCTGCAAGATAAAGTAACCTCCCAAAAGATCTCGTGAGCACTTGACAGTTTCCAACTTTGTTTGAATTGTATTTAGTTGTTCTGCTAAAATGTTTGCTCAGTTTTTAACAATGTTTCTTGTTATCGGCTTCTCGACACTTTTAGGATCCTTAGCATACATATTTTTAAACGATTCAAAGGCATCACCTTTTTCATAACCTTGTATCAGCTGATCAGAAACTGTACTCCTCAATAATTTGGCCAATGGATAAGTTTCAAAGAGGAGTATTCAGTTCAATGCTGTACAAAGGATTTAAAGCTTCAGTCATAGTATTTATGATTTCTGTAACATCGTTATTTTCTATGTTGATTCTAGAAATATGAAGTTCTGCTTTCATGTTTTTTTGCATGTGTTAATCCACTTTATTTCTACTAAATGAGTCACAATTTTGCTCCTGGTGGATCTTGTTTTCATCCATTTTACTTTGCAGAATCTGAATTAGCGAATGCTGTTATACAAGCAAACCTTAACGCAGTGCTCTTATTCAGGGCTTGTTCTAGCGTCATGTCTACTGAACACGAGAAAAAGAACATCTAAAGCGTCTGATGGATAATCCTCTTTCAGAGAGAGCTTTTCTTTCCCCTGGGCATATCTCGTCCATGTTAAGAAGCTTCAGAAGATATACTGTCAACCAACGAGCGTAATTTGGCCTATTACACGTAAAGAAAATGGGACACCTTTTTTTCTATAGTTTCTTTCTATATACATGTCAAGACTGTAGGTTCTTTATAACCTACAAAGAAATTTGCAAATTTCTTCGAAACCTATGCACTTTTAAAATACTTTTGCAGTTTTACCATGCAAACCTTTTCTTGTCTTGTCTGTGAAAGCTTTGTATTCGTCATACAATTGCGTTACATCGTGATCACTGAAAATTGTCTTAAGGTATCCTCTGTCAAATTTTGGTTACAATTTACTACTTGTTTTTTTATCTCTTCTAAATTCAAAAGCATGTCTTAACCACATGTTTGTAAGAACTTGCTGAAGTGAATTGTTGCAAGGCTAGTGATGAAGGCGTTTGCATCCGTTGTAATGATTTCCCTTCATGAAACCTTGGAGTAAGCCATAGGCCAGAACTCCACTTTGAATCAAAATATGTTCCATTCCAGAACCGTCAAGGAAATAGCTGAGCGCACCAAAAAACGCCAATTCAACATGAAACGAACCACGTCATCGAAATGAGTGGAATGAAGGTGTCATCGAAAGGAGTACTCTCCTGGTTTTGTATTAAAAGAGCCAGTGTTGCTATCGCTAGATTATAGTCAACAAGCGAAAATGATTGTCCGCATTCAGAAGCAAGTTGCATACCATTTTCAAGGGCACATTTTGGGGGGTAAAAATATTTGTCTCCAGGTCCCCCGCAGGGTCCCAGACGGTGCCCAACTGAGAAGTTTCAAATGGCAAGGGTGTTAAGTAGCAGATCGTTTGAAAGCTCTTGTGAAATGAAAGAAGATAGAGCTCGTTTCGATCCTATGCAAAATGGCGGCTGGTAAAAATGTAAAAGAAAAATTGAAAAGTCTATGACCACCCCAACAAATCGGAAACTGTGACACAATGTGAAAACTGGAATGCACGTGTTTTGTTATTTTGAAAGTACAACAATTTAAAGTAAAAACCTCTTGTCCCAGGGCCCCGGAAGGGTCCCAGGTGTCGTCCAACTCAAAAGTATATATTGGCAAAGGGGATTAGATGATACCTCGTTTGAATGCTGTTGTGAAACGAAAAATGATGAAACAAGTCTAGACTCTCTACGATACCCTGTGCAAAATGACACAGGGTCAAAATGTAAACACAAATTAATTTGAAAAGTCTATGGTCACCTTGAATCTAAAATGCCCGCTTAAAGGCTATGTCGAAAGGATGAGTACTTCAAACTGTTGAAGCTAGGAAAACCAAATTTGGCATGAATGTTGGTCAGTAATGTTAGGCGATGAAAAGATCCGAAATGTTTAAAATTTAGGATTTAGATTTCTGGACTTTCGGCATCTAAGGCCATTCAGCCCGTCATGTTTTGAGGGATGACGTCTCTCGGCGAGTACACATTGCGGGGAAAGGGAAGGAAGGAAGCGGACTGGGACCTATAAGTTAGGTGCCACGCCGCCATTTGCCTGGTGTTAATGAGGAAAACCTCATTCAGGGTGGCTGTCCTGAAAAAGCGTACACTTTTTCGACCGAGTGGCCCGACGGGGAAATGTTTAAAATCGTGACATCGAGAATTCACAATGACGAACTAACTTATGTATGATACAAACAGGATAGAAAATTAAAGTGGGAATAACAGAAATAAGAAATAGTCTAAATGGTAAATAAATAAAAATAATAGTATTCTCTGTTCTATTATGCTTCCAATCGTCTTCTGCGGCGGTTAGATCTGCCGCCGGGTGGCGATACCTTCTGTACTTCGGTCGGGTCATTTTTAGATCTCTTTGTTTGAACGGGTCGAATGAATGAAGATGCAATATAATTGTCAGCAATGATCTATTGGTGAAGAAAGACAGAGTTGAAACTGTTAAGTTTATTAATACTGCATATAGAATGTTACTTTTCTGCTTTATGGTTATTGGCTGGAAAACAGGTTTCTGGTGCTTAAATAGCTGTAATAGATAGATACTTACAATGATGGTAATATCTTGTAGAAACGTGTCGAATGGGTTTATTCTGTCGGCGAGACGTAAATACTGCTTTTCTGTTCGAACAAAGTTAATGAAGGTTCACTTCAATATCTGTAATAGACGTTAGTAAACCTCTTTGTAGGTAGAGTTCGAGGAGTCACCGATTTTGGTTTATGTATGTATGTCAGAGTGAACGTGTGACCATGTTACAAAATTTACGGGCAGATAGTTGATGTTGTATTGAACATTTGTCAAATGCCATTAGTTTCGCAGATATAATGTGCCGAAATTGGCACGAATGAAATTCAGAAACCTATATTTCAGACACTATATTTCAGAGAGTAATGCTTAAAACTGTACATTGAAATTAGTTCCTGGTTTATTTCAAAATGCGTGAGTCAAAACTCATCAATGTATGCTCCAGGAATTCTTCAAAAGAACTGATCGATCGACAAATAATTCATTCTTGGTTCGCCAGTGTAAACAAATAATTTACACCTGACCGAGATACATTTACGCCACTTCTCCGGTAACGCTTTTATACCACTTTTAAAAATATGATTCTTCGAGCCTTGTAAAACATCTTAGTACAACACGTTTCATCTCTGCACCTGTAAAACAATCACTGATCCCCAAAATCGTTTTCAGTTTTTAAGAAAGTGAAAGTCCGAGAGGCCACTGGCGAATAGGGCGAGTGATGCAACAGTTCAAACCCACAATAAGGAATTTCTGCCGTGTATGCAAGGGACGTGTAGATGCGCGCATCGTCCTAGTGAATTTCTCCATGTCAGAAATGTTCTTCATTTCCAGCGACATAGCTGCTTATAACTCCTCACCTGAAACAATATAGAAAATGAAATTTTACACGGTGCCTACCGACAAATATAACTACGCCGCTAATGTATAAAAACATAAAATAATTGCTTCCTTCCTAGTCAGGCCACAAACTTTCTAATCTATTCTCGTATTTCGGTATATTTGCATCGTGCATTACTCAAGGCACCGGCATAGTCCATCCGTTTGTGCCTCTTCAAAATTCATATTTACAAAAGGTATGTTACATAGGATAAATACTTTGTCACTTATTGATATTTTATATTTGAAATTATTGACTATAATAAAGGAAAAAGATCTTTATCTATGGCCATTGATCATTGATTCAAGATCCTAAGCTTTGTGTGTTGTCTGGAGGTTTTTACTCCAACACTTAAGTGTACTAATGTATTTAACTGTAGAACACATTTAGTAATCAAAATCATAGAGATAGAAGCATAGAAGTATTTTGGTAATCCTTATATTTGCCTTCGAGTAAATTATTAATGCGACGAATTTATTTCTTGTTGACTGCGGATTGTGTATAGCCCGCTCCCCCCAGTTCCTTGTCACCGGAACTGGAAGAGTCACTACTACTACTACTACTACTACTACTGCTACTTCTACTACTACTACTAACTACTATTACTACTACTATGCTCCTACTACTACTACTACTATTTATATCGAGAACAGAACACAACCCTTGCGGGCTTCTAACCTGTTCCTACTACTATTGCTACTACCACCACCACTACCTACTACTACTACTTCTACTACTACTTCTACTACTACCACTACTTATACTAAAGCTTCCTTACCACAAAATTTACATCTTAAATCTTTATAACATGCGATTCCGATTCATTATGAACTAGAATGAATCGTTAGAATCACTATGATTCGTTAAAAATCACTGTGGGGAGCGGGCTACTCAATCCTTGACTGCAATATTTGCATGGAGTAACATAATGTATCCGTCTGTTAAAAGAGACAAGAACATTTATAATGGATGTATTACCTGTAGTTGCTTCCATACAACGAAATACCACAACCTTATCATAACATCCATGTATTGTTACTTAAATTTTGGTTTAGAATCTGTAATTAGTTACTGTGATTAGATTTTGAAATCTTAATCTCCTTATACAAAATACTTAACAGAGTACACCCGGTTACTCTTATGCTCCTGATAATTATTTAACAATGCTATTTTAACATATTAATATTTTGCTGCCTTCAGCAGTCGAAATCGGAAGCGTCATTTGTACGGTTCTTAGATTTCATTCTTTGGGACATAGTGCAATTTATTATTAATTACTTAAGGCACGGACATGCACGGACATACTACGACCATTTGTGCCTCTCTAAAGATTTTTTCTTAAATTTTAAACCTTCAAATCAACGAAACCACCTGTTAGGTAGTAGATGAAGTTACTAATTCTAAGTTTAATCTGCATGAAAAAATGATCTCAATTTATTTTATAACTAGAATTACACTTTAAGTAAATATGTCTTCATATTTGAAAGGAAACAATTAAAGTTTCTTACTCTTTCACGTCCCTTTCCTTAATATAGTTTGAAAGCTAGGTAGAAGTGGATTTTAGGTGTTAAAGATTTCCTGCCCTCTACCGTTTAATAAATAATACAAAACTACAGTATTAACAATAAAATAAAATAATATATGTATATTAGGGTGGATCGAAAAAAACACTTTCTTCCAAATTGATTTTGAGATAAGTCTATTTTAATGTGTTTTTACCTCAGTATCACGTAAAAAAGTAAGTCGATTGGTGACGACATGGCTTTTATTGTTTTAAATGGGATAATTTGTAGCTTTCTTACATCTTAAAAGAAAATAAACATATGAAATTCGTTTAGCGGAGAATTTTTTTTTTTTTTTTTTTTTGCTCCCTTAGCATGTACAAAAAATTTAGTTCCATAGATCATATCGTTCAGGTGACTCACAAAGAAACCCGAACAGCGAAAAAGGAAACACCGATCTTAGATGAAGTCCCCTTCGTTTGGTATCAATTCATTCGATCAGCGACAGCTTTGCTTGCACTGGCGAAGGCGGAATCGAGCATAAGTCAGTCAGAAAGAACTGTAGGTAGAGCCAATCGCATCTAGTCGATTATTGTACGATATGTTATATCTAACGGGATTGTACGAATCAACGATCATTGCTTAATGTGCTTTGAAGTATTTGGCGATGTTACTATCTGCGGTAATGACGCTGTGAGTCTATGAAAAGTCAAAGTTTAACTGTTGTGGATTACAGTTAGTAAGCTGAGAACTTGGTGCTTCGTGCTACTTATGTATCACAAATAGTAAACCATTATTTTTATTGTGCACTAGTGAAATGCAATAGCAAAGGAACAGAGGTCACTACAATCTATGAGACTCAATGCTCACAAAATAATTGGTGGACCCAAAGATCTTGAGAACAACATGCTTCCTAATGTTACTGAGATTCTGTAGTGTTTCATATGGGAGCGAGAAATGTTGAAAAAAAAACACGTCCCAATAAGTACCTTCTCCTAAAGCAACAGCCGTGATCGTCGCTAAAAATTAAAAGCTGTGTGAGAGGGTTAGCTTCTATTAAACTAGTATCAAACAAAGCAAATGTCAGTGACAAACACATTTTTAACATGATTATGAAATATCACCAGACAGTTTGAAATCTTCATCAATTCCCTCGTGTCCTACTGCCAAAGAGAACATAAAATTTGGAAATTAGAAGTGTCTTTTGTTTCTGATCAGAGGTGCTACAGAAAACTGTGCATAGGACCCGCGGCAAAACGGAATCAAAACGACAAATCAAATTGCTGCTTCGTAAAAGTACGATGATCGTAATCAACGACGACAAAAACTCCAAAGGATTACTGCTTCGCAGAATGCAGTGAAAGAAACCAGGACTGCCTCGACGGAAGAATATATTGAGCCCGAGCACTCCCCTGAGCAGTCCGATGAGTCAGATTATGATTGTCTAAAAAGTGCTAAACGATCATCCAGTTCAAAAAGTAAAAATAATTAAATAAATAAATAAAATAAGCAGATGAGAATGAAGTTACATTCTTTCTGAAGCGCTGTCTTCAGAACACAAATCTCCAAAAGAAAAGCGGCACTCCTAGCGTCTTCGCTCATGGAAGATGTCGGTTTAATCACACCAGACAACAAACAAAAAGTTATTGATGCCACCGAGGTGCAAAGGGAAACACGAAAATTGGCTCAATTTGTTGTTGAGGAATGTTCTTCAATACTGAAGAAATAATTGAGAGCTCTATATTTTGATGGACGACATAACTTACCAATCTAGAAAGAAGGTATTTATGTACTTGTTAAACAGCCAGGATCAACATGTCTAAAATATGTGAGTACTTCATCAGGAAGAGTCGACACTATCGGAATGGCTTTCATAATGTTTTTAGAGACCAAGGCATATATTTTTCAGAGCTTCCCGTGATTGGGAGTGACTGCACAGCAGTGAATACAGGGCCTCGAAATGGGACTGTTGTCCACTTGGAACATACTTTGAGAAGACCACTACAGAGATTTGTTGTATGCTACACGCCAATGACTTGCTCCTTAGGTATTTGTTAGGAAACTTGAATGACAAGAACACCGGCCCAAGTACATATTCTGAAATTATTGGAAGATTATAGAATCATGCGATAATCTAAATGTTAAAGTCAGCCAATTGCAGTTGATTGGATCGACGAGTTACAAGATTTGGGCAACTTGAGCACCGACCAACAGTATCTGTTCGACATTTGTAGAGGTGTCTCAACAGAACAGTGTGCTAAGACCTAAAAGGAAAAAAAATATTTGGAAAGGTGCATAAAGCCTGGTGGTTGATAACAGCGGCAAGAATCCTGCGCCATTCCTTAGCTATATACGACACCGATATAAATAAGGACAACGCCACGTCCCCAGTCTACATTATGAAAGTTTATGCTCCCACGCTTTACCACGAATAGAAAACCATCTTGCACAGACGGACCAAGACATCTCTGAACATTAATTTCATATATGGAGCAATGGCCAACTATACGAAAGACGTAATCTATCCAGTTATACGTAGGAATTTATACTTCAGTCATCCGAAGAACTTCGTACTTGCTTTGATTAGCGACGGCAAAGCTGAAAAGCGACGATTCGGGTGGCGAAGAATTCTAAGGGTTCGAACATGTAGTACTACAACAACTGTTCGAGAATTTGAAGTCCCAAAGAATGAGAACTTAGACACCAAGTCCTACGTTGATATGGTTGACTGGTCAACAGTAAATCTGGCAGAGCACCTTCGTTCCAAACATTTGAGCTTAGAGGAGATAAAGAAGAATATGAAAACTGCAGCATTGTCATCTGAAGAAATTAAGTCTTTTCCCTGTCACACACATGGAGAGAATGAAACAATTTGTCCTTGAGGTTGCATCTTCTGTGTGTAGACCGCACACATGACATTAGTTCGTTCTGGTTACCTTAAAATCACGGTATCACATGCCAAACTTCTCCTCGAAGTCTAACTACAAGGCTAACCAGTAGTAGACACTAGACACTAGTAGACAGTGACACTAAGACAGTGTTCTACTGGCTTACTAGAGGAACGCGAGTGGAAGGGTGGAAATATCTTTGCTGTCACCTCCTCGTGGTGAGTTGTAGGTTATTTCTAAATATGTAATTACTACATTTTAGAAATAAGCGAAGAGCTGCAAAGGTATTTCTTTCTTGAAAATTTAATTCCAAAACACATTAAAACTACAAATTTAAAACAAATACAAAACTGAAATATGATTTGCATAAGCTTTGTGTACATTTCAACCTTTAAGTTTTAGTCATTTTTCTAGTGGTCACTTTTTTTATCCCGTGTGCAATTCAATAGTAGAGTATTGTGGATGGTATCATTTTGTTCCTTATAAGTTAGAGAATGAGCAAAGTGATGGTGGACATGTCAGACCCACGACTGGGAGGGGGAAGGTGGTGGGTGGAAACGATGAGTCATCGTTCTCTTAACCCCTTATAACTTCGCTCCTAATCAATTGATTTTAATTTTCTTTCTTTTTAAAGAAAGGTCAAAGTACGTTCTACATATTATGTTATTAGCATCTTCTGCATAAATGTAGCCGTTTTACTTAAAATTTCGAAAAAAAGTATTTTCTTAAGAATAAATATATTATTTAACAAAATAATCATTTTTGTATTATTTATTTATGCCAATTAGTTAAATTTATGCAAAGAGCATGAAATAAGGGAAAAAATTATTATCAAAATTGCTGTTATATAAAACGTAAGGAAAACAACAGTAGGCCTATAAAAAATCTAATATTTCACTCAAGAGAAGCAATTAATGTTTTTGTTTTTAAATTATCATTATATCTATTTCTACAATTTATTATATTATGTGATTTATATTAATGTCATTTCTGTAGATGTTCATAAGTAGAGATGCAAAAAAGCCGGCTTTTTTGAATCGATGGTTTTTTCACATAAAAAGCCGGCTCTTTGAAAAAAAAAACGAGAATTTTGGAAATTTTGGCTGTTTTGATTTTCAAGATTTTTCTATCTAAATAGCTTTCCTATAGTATATTCTATAGTTAGATAAGAATGCCATGACCTAAATGCGATATTTTGCTCTGAAATTCACCATCAAGATGGATGGAGCACATGTTTTACGAATTAAAGCTGACATGAAGAATGTAGTATTTGAGGGAAATTTTTGAGGCTATTTAACTTTATTTTAACTTTTGAGTTATCGACCTTTTTGTTCTTCTCTAGATCATTTTAATTTGTCATCCGTGTTTCATTTCTAATAGCTTAGTACTCTAGCTTCTAGCGCAAAAGTTAAACTTACGTTTTTCTATATATCCGTCAAAGCGTACGGTACGTTTTCAATATATCCGTCAAACCGTACTTCCACATTTCTGTTATACTGTAGCTGTGCAGTGATTTAGCAATAATTTTCCAGACACAACCTTGAATATCAATTTATACAAATAATCAGTAGCGGATTTAGAAAAGTACTTTAGGATGGGTTTCTCTGATTGCATCGTTTTCTAAAAAGTCCTAATTTTATTTGGGAGGTGCTTGAAGTTTATGAGTACAGGCATAACTAATATTTCGTTTCGTTTATATGTTTATAGCAATAATCTTCCGGATACAACCTTAAAGATCATTTTATACTGAGAATGAGTGGCGGATTTAGAAAAGTATTTTGGGAAGGGTTTTTCTTTTTTTCTTACTAATGTTTAGTTTTTCTAAACATTCGTAATTTTTATTTGACGGGAGCTTAAAGTTTATGAGTAAAGGCATAACTAATAGATATTTCGTTTTTTGCAGACATTCCGTAACTTTGGGGAACAGGCTTCAGTATAAAAGACCACCCCCCTAACCTTCGCAAAAACCGTCACTCCTGGTAATTAGTAATAATAGCGATTTAAAAACAATAAGAAAGGAAGTCGGCCAACTCACAGTACACGCACTATTTGTATATTTAAAGATGGAATGAAGAAAAGCTTTGTCAGAATGGTCGAATGCTGGGTTGAATCCCGGACTTCCTGATAGAAGCGCAAAAGCTAACCACTCTGTCATGTTTGTTGTGCAGTTGTATTTAACTTAACTTAAATATATTCCGTAGTCCTTTTTTTGGGGGAGGGGAGTTCCGTAATGATATGTTGAATCCCTCTTGTTAAAAATAAAGAAAACTTCAGGATTGGGTAAACCGTACTGGTGGTTATATAAAACTTAACTGTAGAATTTCAAGAATATACAGAACCAAAAGCTTTAGATGTGCAGCCTTTAAGTGTATCATATAAATCTAAGTATTTTTAATGTTTTATTTTAATTTTATTTTGTTTCAAAAAGAGGGTATGGAATATTTGAAGTAAAAATACTACATACAATTTTGCTAGTTATTTGTGTATTTTTTAAAAGAAGTGTTTACTTTCAGGGTTGGCTGGTTTACACCGACTTTTTTTTTAATAACTGGTTTAAACCAAAAAAAAAAGGACGAAAAATGCGAATCGTGTGAACTTCATGGTGACGTTTCCACATATCAAACCACCTGCAATAGTTTTATTTCCCTTTCACCTTTCAATCAAGGTGTCCATGTTCAATTCTCGGTCGAACCATAACCCTTCCTTTATGCGTAAACCAAGTAGCGGTTCGGATGTCACTTTAAGAGAAAGTCTTCTCCTTGACAACCTCGGTATTACGTAAGGATGTTGAGCCTAAACATACGAAACGAAACCAAATTGTGTATTTATGCATGCCTAAATGCCTGTTGTTTCATAAAGAAGCCAAGATTGCTTAAATATATTGATAGAATTTGGCAAAATTTATCGATTGCCTACGTAGCTTTCAATATTAGCTTGGATTGGACTTTCAATTATATTTACGTACTAAATTTGTAATTTAATACCTCAGTTTTAGCGTACTGATTATGATACGTTGACCTTTAAATTTAACATGCAAAGCAATAACAGGATTTTTCCGTTATTGTTTTATATTTCAAGTAAAGATGGGATTATCCCGATGGCTAGGGCGGGAGCTTCTCAATTTAAGAAATTTACTGACCGGACTTCTTTAAGCTTATGGGACTTCTTCCAGCATAAGCCCGCTATTGCATAACGACACCAAGGCGAAACAAACTTATTTCTGTGAATATGTAATATAAATACATAAAGCAAAATATCTAAATTAAAAAACCTGGTTTAACCAAAAAAAGCCTGGTTTAAACATCCCCAAAAAACGGTTTTTTGGCATTTTCAAAAACAACCATGGTTCTTGCCAACTCTGCTTACTTTTGTATATAGGAGGTTAAAAAAATCTTATTATATACATTGGTTAATCTTTTGGAATTCATAATGTAAATATGTTGAAGTAAAATTGAAGTAAATATCTTTTCGAAATTCATGGTTTATTTTCGAGGTTTTATACTATCAGATTCAACCACTAGTTAAAAGACTTTTTGTGTTATAGAGAAGCGAAACAAAGTCTGCTTTATCAATCTAAAGCAGAACTTTGAAAAAAGCCCAAATTTTCGCATGCAAAAAAGCGAAGCAGAAAAAACCGAATTTTTTCCCAAAAAAGCCGTTTTTTCCGAGAACTTGCATCTCTATTCATAAGTATTTTAGAATATTTGTTTTAATTATCATGGAATAAGTAGTCGAGTCATGTTTTCCTATTATATTAATTTACTGAAAAATAAAGGATACTCTTCTTTTGGTGTGAATCCACACTTAGTCATAGAGGTACTTCCAGAATCGGAAGTTGTCCTTCTTATTACATTCTTCATAACATTAATTGTTCTTAATAGTTTAATATACACTGCTTAACCGATCGGCAGAAGGTAGAAAGACGAACGTACTGGTTCATGAAAGAATATAATAAGAAGTCACATGAAACGGGATTCCCTTAATCGAGTTATGACAGTGCTCAGTTCCTTCTTGTTTCACGAGAGATTATTTCCTTCGCATTATTTTAGTATCAGATTCTCTAGCTGCGTAGTTCACTGCAAGGTACCCATCTCAACCATGATTCAAGATCATCGCTGAGAGAAGTTCTTTAGGCCCACAAGGATTATCACAAATTATTGACTCTTATTGCTCTTTGCCATTAACAGTCCAACCCATTCAGTCACTGTAGGGTTGGCCGTAGGGTGGGCTAAAAAATTTTTTTTTTAGAAAATTAAGATTGAGTACCGTGCAAAAGTTGTATAATGTTATATTATGTTTCCTCACCAAAACAGAGCCGGATTAAAAGATATTTAACCAGGCCCCGAGGTCCCAAAGAACGTTAATTTTGAAAAAAAATTAGCCAGCAATGAAAACATTATTAAAATATATTTTTTAGAAAGTTAAGTTTGAGTACCATGCAAAAGTTGTATAATATTACGTTATGTTTCTTCACCAAAACATAGCCGGATAAAAAGATATTTAACCGCGCCCCGGGGGCCCGAAAGAACGGTAATTAAAAAAAAAAAAGTAGCCAGCAATGAAAATATTATTAAAATATATTTTTAGAAAGCTAAGTTTCAGTACCGTGCAAAAGTTGTATAATGTTATATTATGTTTCCTAACCAAAACAGAGCCGGATTAAAAGATATTTAACCGGGCCCCAGGGGCCCCCAAAGAACGTTAATTTTGAAAAAAAAAATAGTTGCGAGTACTGAAAATATTGAAATAATTTTTTAGAAAGTTAAGTTTGAGTACCATGCAAAAGTTGTATAATATTATGTTTCTTCACTAAAATAGAGCCGAATAAAAAGATATTAAACCGGGCCCTGGGGGCCCGAAAGAACGGTAATTTAAAAAAAAAAAAGTAGCCAGCAATGAAAATATTATTAAAATATATTTTTAGAAAGTTAAGTTTCAGTACCGTGCAAAAGTTGTATAATGTTATATTATGTTTCCTCACCAAAACAGCCGGATTAAAAGATATTTAACGGGGCTCCGGGGGCCCCAAAGAACGTTAATTAAAAAAATAGTTGTGAATAGTGAAAATATTATTGAAATATATTTTTTTAGAAAGTTAAGTTTGAGAACCGTGCAAAATTTATAATGTCATATTTCCTCACCAAAACAGAGCCGGATAAAAAGATATTTAACCGGGCCCCGGGAGCCCCAAAGAACGTTAATGCTGAAAAAATATGGTTGTGAGTAGTGAAAATATTATTGAAATATTTGTTTTCAGAAAATTAACTTTCAGTACCGTGCAAAAGTTGTATAATGCTATGTTTCTTCCCCAAAACAGAGGCAGATAAAAATATTTCACCAGGCCCTGCGGGTCCGAAAAGTGTTGTTATTATTTTTTTTTAATATATATACCATTATTTGAAGTATGTATAGAAAATTGGTTAAGATTCCTAATACTTTAACTTGACCCCAGGATTTTAAATGTTCTGATCTGATGTGCAGCTCTTCGCCTGATTGGTGTTTAGTAGATATAATAGTACGGACACAAATACATAAGGTAAGGTTGAAAAATTGACCAACAAACACCAAACCAGCGCAGAACTCACCACGTGGAGATGGCTACACAGCGAGTTCCTCCCACCCACCCTCCTCTTACTTAAAGCTCCTTAGCAGAATCTTGGAACAAAATATTGACATTTATGTCCGAAGGTTGGTAGATACTTTCGTGCTTCCAGTTTTACGCGAATATAACCGTCTCGTGCAACACTACCGCATACTTCTGAAGAAGTTTCTGTTACTACCCTTAGACACTCCTCCAAATCCTGTGTGTGGAAAGGGAACGTGACAAACTGTGAAACCTCCTCTTTTCCACAATCATTTCGGTTAGTTCTTCTGTTGATGCGTTAGCCGAAATTGGAGGTTTCGTTACTATTACTTCTGACCAATCGGTCAAATCGATATAATCCGCATATTCTTCAGTGCTTTGCCTATTGCAATTGTCAATTAGAACTATAGTTTGGTATTTTCGGCCATCAAAATAGAAACCCTTAAAATTAGTAGCTTTACACTGTAGACGGTTTCTTTTTTCTTTTTTGCTAGTTTCGTACGGATTTTGTTTTTATCTACTACCTTGTCTTAGTTTTGTTCAGTAAATTCATATCTTTTAAAACAGCGGATACAATTTTAGCAGCCGACTTATTCGATATGCCTGTTAAATCTTTTGCGGTACTCATTTGTTTAGGGCTCACTATTGTTTATTTAGGTTTACTTTAGATTTTATTCTCTAAACGATTGCTCCATGCGAACTCTTCATCGTCTGAATTCGGGGTGGAAGCGATGCTTTCTTTTGAGCCTATGGGTTTCTGCTTTATCTACATTGCAACTCGTCATTTGTCTCTGATTTCTCTGATCTAATATGAGCTCCCAGTCCAAAAGCGGTATATAATTTGATTTACCACACTTACAGGTTAATCTATCGCAGCATTTGCAAGAGAAAATATCACATAACGTCTTAGCACCATTCTTAAATTTCTTTAATTTGGCTCTTAATGGGGTATATATCATTTCTTAATGGGGTTAATGATCGTTTTGCATTTTGAGTTGTAATTCAAAATCATATGCTTAATTCGAAGTCAAGACAATACAGGAAGAGAGGCTCGCAGCCATATTGTTTCTAGTTTATTTGAATTCAGCAATGTAAGCGCCGCCTTCGGAAAGCCAGTGTTATGTATTTTGTATCCAGATGCGAAAAAGTGATATTCTCTTAAAGTTTGAGAGTTCTGAGGTGGGCTCAACACAAAGGTTCTTTGTGTGTTAATATGGTAGTTATGAAAGTTAGTTATGCTCTTAATAGTTATTTGCGTATATTGAAACCATGTATTTCATGTTTTATGTATTAATAGTATTGTCTGGCAAAATGTTATTATTACCTAAAACCATTTTATTTGAACAAAAAATTGGGAACTTTAGGGCCACGGGGGCCCGGTTAAATATTGTTTTAAAATCAACATATTTGACATGGCTTCATTTCGTACCAATGCACAACTTTTGATAACTACTCAATCCTGAATATCTGAAAAAAAATTTTTCGGCCCACCCTAGTAGGTAGTTCTGGATTCGCCATATTAGGGCTTGAAAATATGCTCTTTTTATGGCCAGATCAGTGGCGAAGCTATGGGAGGGCCAAGGGGGGCCAGGCCCCCTTGCTCAAATTCTTGGCCTCCCTAGTGGCCCCCCTACACAGTGATATTGCTATAGGTCGACAAACGGTGAGTGGGTCGTTGGTACAAGTGAAACTACTATTAAACGTCTCTCAACAACAGAATTACCAGTTGCAGAATACCGTATGTTGCAATAATCTGCGCTCCGAATAAAATATCTTTACTCGGTTTTGCTTGTAGTTCAGCAAGATCTAATTCACTGAAATCTTAGGGGTGCATATGCATTGGCCTCACCACTTGAACATTTCTTTAACCTCTGTCCCTTATCTAGTTATCTCCTTTGTTTCGGACAAAGAATAAGAAAGAAAAATCAAATCAGTCGGCATTCTCATTCGCTTCAACGTTGAAAGTCATACTAAAATATGAGGTGCTTACTTACAATAGCATACACTGCAGAAAAACATTACACTTGCGTTGGAGGAAAGAAGTTTTCCTACATTACGTATTATAATTTGTACACTAAGTAATTAATTCCCATTGATTATGGCGACATAGAACAAATGCATAACATCCATTTAATAATTTGGCATTATTATTATTTTCAAAGCATCTTAATATTGAGCCGTCTTGTTTAATTAACAATAAAAGAAGAGAGCGGAAGTTTTTTATTACTTGTGAATTAATTATTCTCTCTGTTGTTTGCATCCCGATCGTGTGAGGAAAATTAGATGCTGAATACTACGAGCAAGTACTATTTGCTACCGATACTGGTTCTCCCGCTCGATTATCTTCTGCTCTTGTCTTTAGTACGTCTAGTTTCCTAATGCTCTTGGCCATTAGCAATTCTGTAGAATCCTTCTGGTACAATGTTAACAAGCGATACTAGCGGCCTCCAAGAAAACGGAGTCAGCGCGTGATGGACCGATACTACTAACTAAAGCCTGGGGAAATGTAATAAAATTCAGTGATTCTTTGTAAATAAATCGTTCAGAAGTATTTTCCTTTAAAAAATTCAACTGTAGTTTAATCCCTAAAATGCTACTTCATAGAGAAATTCCAAAGTTTATCACAGAGCCAGTGTTACAATCTCCTGATCACTAACCATCAGGTAAGATACCGAAATGATACAAGTTGGTCGCGGCAGTAATGCTATTTTGTGTAAGAGTGCTAGTTACTCCCGTGACCAGGTTGTGTCATTCCGTTATCTTATCTGATATTTAGTAATCAGAGAGATATCAGGAATATATGGAACTGGTCTATAAAGACTCCATTCAGTGAGTTCAGTCACTGAATACCAAATTTTATCGCAGATTTATATATGTTCTTCATCAAAATATTCTTAACCATTTCCGAGAAAATTATATTGTAGGAATTATGCAAAATAATAAATCAGTGGTGACTTAAATTTTGAACAGGATATAAGCCTATTAGTTAATGCTGTGCATTCATATCCAATCTCAAAAGTAACAATATTAATTTAGCATCGACTACAGGATTGTAGCGTTAAGTTACTTCAACTACATTTGAATTTATTTTAAGGCTTTGAAACATCCGAGGCTCAGAGAATAGAAATGAGGGAAATGAGTCAATTCGGCCATAAACATTTCGCTAGTGAACTATGGAAGAATCTTGGTAAACTCCTAAGTCGAAATATTTGCCCACGAGGATCGATCACATCATCTTCCGAATCTGAAGTCATTGTTCTACCGCTAAGCTCAAATGCACATGGTTGATCGTACTTAGGTTTTTGTATTAATATGCAGTTTTCTTACCTACCTAAGTAAACTACATGCTTTTTTTTTTTTTTTTTTTGTAATGTAAACTTACAAACTGGTATTGATCAATGCTTCTGTGTGTTACAGCTGTCAAGCACACAAGTGAAATTCATTTTTCAACAACTATAAGCTATTTTAACAAGACAATATAGACGAAGCGCTGTTTTTGAAATTTATAATCTTCCATGTTTTCTGAAATAGTACTGTTCATTCTACCGTTTAACACAGCATAAATTAATTTGCTTTGTCACATAATAATACTTGTTTATTAAAAGTTTTAGAAAGGTAACGAAAGTGTATAGTTTATACAAGTGTTTGAAGTGTTATATTTAATGTTTTTCTTTGTTGTGAGAGTGAGGAAAATCATTACAATAAATAGAGTAAGTTCAGTTTACTTTTAATGGAGTTTCCACTAGTCTGTTTGTGAAAACCTAACATAGCAGTATGCATATCAGCTTGATTCGAAAGTACAGCTAAAGTTCTGGTAGCTCTGCCTTCGTATGTAATAAGCAAATTCCTAAAATAACTAGCATCATGATATAAGTGCAAATTTCAACGAGGCACTTCATTCCCTAAATCAATCAGTCACACATATTTTAAACGCCGTGATTAAGTAACTACTTATATTAGAATGGAAATCAATTGTATAAATGTGCCCTAGTTGTTTGAGGTAGTAAGTTCTTATATTTTCGCTGTTTTCAACAACAATCATGAACATGAACAACAAAGATGGAAACATTCATCTTGAACACACACACACACACCTATATATATTTATATATATATATATATGTGTATATATATATATATATATATATATATATATATATATATATATATATATATATATATATATATATATATATATATATATATGTAAAATTTATGTGAATCAAGTTTTTCATTCATTGGATATGGCCCCCTCAAAATTTTCTTGGGCCCTTCGTTGCCCCCCCTGAAAAATATTCTAGCTACGCTACTGAGCCAGACGCAGAGTATCTTGTGTTGGAGGCACGCTGGATCCACAGACATGCTTTCTAGTAAAAACCCACCACCGTAATTCTTTCAAGGGTGTTATCTTTTTTATTCTTACGTATACAGAGGGTATAAATGCTTCCAGAACTCAGAACATTTCTTCATTAAAAGTATATTTTCCCACTGATGACAAAGCGTCAAGTACTGTCAAATCACCGTCCATAAATTATTAAAGAAACTGGTTTTCGTTTTACCAGAAAATGATCTGGTGATATCAGTCTATGAGACAGAATGGAATCTATTCAAAGCACCAGCTCGTTTGTGACCTAATGCTTGATATACCATACGAACAGAAATCTCACGTGTTTTAATTCCCGAGACAAACCAGATATCTTGTGGAAGTTGAGGGTAGAAATTCGTCGCAGGCACTAGGACAGTAGTATCAGAGGAAAATATCTTTAGAGTTGTGCTCCATTTAAACTTGCAAAGAGTGTATGAAATATGACTTTTGTATCAGCATCTTCTTGCGTTGTTACTAGAGATTCAACACATCGGTTAGTAGCAAAAAGAGAGCCTGATTCCGAGAGGATACTACAATATTTTCCCCATTATCCAAGCTGGTTTACACTAGAGAAGTACGGATATCATCCGTTAATCTGTCCTATTTTATTATAACAAAGACGTTTTTCCAAAGGAATGTTTTGTATGTTTATGTTGGATTATATCTTGTACACGATAGGAACATCACCTTATTATCTTTAATCTCTTATTGCATATTTAAAAGAATTATCTAAATATCTCTCAAAGACAAGATGATCTCAAAAAAAAAAAAATAAATAAATAAATAAAATAAAATATTTTGAAACAAAATTGCAGAACTGATTTGTCAAATCAGAAATTGTTATTGTCTTCTTTCCTGCTTTCAGTTTGTGGACCTCTGCCATTCTATCAGCAACTGTGACTGAATATCTTTTTCCTTTATCTTGAAAAAATGAAATCTTTGAGTTTTACGTCCCACGGTTATGCCGGTTAGGCTAAAGGAGACGGTGATGATGAGAGATGAGTGAAATGGTGGAATGAAGAAAGTGGGAGGAAACGGGAGAACCCCGAGAAAACCCACGAGCACGGTGTTTGTCCACCACAAAGTTCACTTGGCGGGGGCTGGGATCGAACCCGGGACCCCAAGCACCAGAGGTGAACGCTCTACCACTGAGCCACCGCGCCCCCCTCCTTCATCTTGAGTTGAACTATCCAGATTTATTTTGAAGCTCTAGTAACAACACAAGAAGGGGTTAATACAAAAGTCATATTACATGCACTATTTCTAAGTTTAAGTGGAGCACAACTCCAAAGATATTTTCCTCTGATACTGATGTCCTAATGGTA
Organism: Thermobia domestica; assembly: GCF_964235325.1. NCBI lineage: Eukaryota > Metazoa > Arthropoda > Insecta > Zygentoma > Lepismatidae > Thermobia > Thermobia domestica. The sequence continues at coordinate 195,587,147 of NC_137463.1, read as the reverse complement.
GCGACGAATTTCAACTCTTAACTTTCACAGAAAATCTGGTTTGTCTCAGGAGGAAAACACGTAAGATTGCTGTTCGTGTAGTGTATCATAAGTTAGCTCACAAACGAGCTATTGCTTTTATTAGATTCCATTCTCTCTCAGGGACTGATATCACCAGATCATTTTCGGGTAAAACGAAAACAAGTTTCTTTAATACATTTATGGACGGTGATGAGACAGTACTTGACGCTTTGTCATCAGTGGGAAAAGATACTTTTAATGAAGAAATGTTCCGAGTTCTGGAAGCATTTATACGCTCCGTAAACTTATGAATCCCAAAGATAACACCCTTGAAAGAATTACGGTGGTGGGTTTTTACTAGAAAACATGTCTGTGGATCCAGCATGCCTTCTACACAAGATACTCTGCGTCTGGCCATAAAAAGAGCACAGTTTCAAGCTCTAATATGGCGTAAAGGACATATTACGAATCCTGAACTACGTACAGTGACTGACTGGGATTGGACTGTTAACTGGAAAGGGCAATACGAGCCAATAATGTGTGATATTTCTTGTGGGCCTAACGAGCTTCTCTCAGCGATTAACTTGAATGGCGGTTATTAGATGGGTACCTAGAAGCGGACTACGTAGATATAGAATCTGTTACTAGGATAATGTGAAGGAAATAATCTCTCGTGAAACAAGAAGGAACTGAGCACTGTCATAATTCGATTAAGGGAATCCCTTTGTTATGTGACTTCTTATTATATTCTTTCATGAACCAGTCCGTTGGTCTTTGGACTTGCTGCCGATCGGTTGAATAGCGTTAAATCCCTAGACGTGAAGGAATGGAAATCAGGAAGTGTTTGTATGTTTCCTTTATCTCCTTTTTAACTATTTCTTGTTATTTTCTTAGTACGTTCTGAATATGGTTTCATAGTGAAGTGTAGTGTATATTAAAATATTAAGAAGAATTAATGTTATGACGATTCAAGTAAGAATGACAACTTCGGATTCTGTAAATCCCGATGACTAATGTCCCGATGACCCGATGACTAACGTGTGGATTCACACCAGAAGAAGAGTATCTTTTTTTCAGTAAATGAATATAATAAGAAAACACATGACTCGAGTACTTATTCCATGATAATTAAAACAAACTTCTAAAATACTTATGAACATCTAATGAATTAATATTAATATAAATCACATAATATAATAAATTGTTGGAATAGGTGTAATGATAATTTAAAAAGTAATAATTGCTTCTCTTGAGTGAAATATTAGATTTTGTATACTGTTTTCCTTACGTTTTATATAACAACGATTTTGATAATAAAAATGTATGCTTATTTCATGCTCTTCGTATAAATTTAGCTATTTGGCATAAATAAATAATACAAAAATGATTATTTTCTTAAATGAAATATATTTTCTTAGGAAATATATTTTTCATAAGGGTATATCACAAAATCAAACCTACTATTCGGCTCCGAAACTTTATAACAATACTCCAAAAGAAATTAGGGAAGAAGGAAAAATACATAGATTAAAAATACTAATAACTAATTGGTTAAAGGAAATAAAGAATGATGACTTAAGAGCGTTAACGTATTAAATTAGTAAATAATCGACTAACGTCACTTGAAATATGCTTATCTACAACTACTGGGATGTTTATTGTTTTAAAAAAATGGAGGAGAGAAGGAAGAAAAAGAGAAAAAAGGGGTAAAAATTATAAAATTTCACTCATATATACTTTTTGAAGGTGGTTTCTCACTCACAAGCGAAAGCTTCTGTGAAGAGCCATCTACCATAATCATATTATGTCATTAGGTTGTATTATGTATGTGTCTTCTTGTTAAAAGATGATGTAAAATTAATAATAAATTAAATGATAGTTAATTGAAATTGTAGTAAAAAAGTAACAGCTATAAAAATGATTTGTAATATAATACTGATTAATATTAAAGAATCCCTGCCAAGGACTGGAACATAACCTCAAGGAAGTCCGGAGGCTACCAGTCGTAGTGCTAATAAATGTAAAAGAAAAAAATAAAATAATTTTATAGTTGTGGTGTGTGTATTAGAAGTGTTGCCACCAATATATATATATGTATGTGTCTGTCTGTTTTTATGTATTTCATAGTATGTGTATTAATGTTTTTTTGCCCTCGTGGAATACCGGAGGCCATCCGGCCATATAGGCTGGTTTCTAAATTAAGTTTTTTTTTTTTTTTTTGGTATAGGCCTGATAATAAGTCTCTGGAGTTCCGGAGAATTTCCGGCCTAAGAATATAGATAAACTATTTGTGTGTGCAGTGTGTGTGTCCACTATGTTCTGTATTGTTACTTGTATAAATAAATAAATAAAAAGCTTTTTTTCGAAATTTCAACCAAAACTGCTACATTTATGTAGAAGATGGTAATAATATAATATGTAGAACATACTTGGACCTTTCTTTAAAATAAAAAAGAAAAGAAAGAAAAAAATTAAAATCGATTGATTAGGAGCGAAGTTATAAGGGGTTAAGCGAACGATGACTCATTTTTCTCCCAGAGCTCCTCCGTGGCTAAGCGGTTAGTGTACGCGCCCTTGGTGCGGGAGACCCGGGTTCGATTCCTGGCGGGAGCTCGTGTGATTCGGATTCCCCGTTAATCAGTAGGTCCATGTCTCACATAGCCTCGCTGCTGAAAGGGACGCTAAAAAACTGAAATTCATTTTCTCCCACTCCATTCTCCCTCCCAGTCACGGGTCTGGCATGTCTACCATCACTTTTCTCATTCCCTACTATATAAGGAACAAAATGATACCCTCCACAACACTCTACCATTCAATTCCACATGGTATATCACTAGAAAACCCACTATTTACTACATCACTCCCTTCCTCCCTGTCAGTGTATTATTGGTGATTTATCATGCGTGATGCAGCCATTAATACTTTTTAAAATCCTTTCACTCCCTTTCTTTTGTAATTGTTACTGTTATAGAAGAGGAAAACATTGACATGAATGTATTGTATATTATTGAATTTTCTCAAAGTTTAACATGTCTTAGTGCAGTTTTAGATTGAAGTCGTTACGGGAACGATATGACCCATGGAACTAAATTTTTTCTTTGTACTAAGGGAGCAAGAAAACAAAAGAAATTCTACCGCTAAACGAATATCACAAGTTTATCTTTTTAAAAAAAATAATGTGAAAAGTTACAGATCATCCCTTTCTAAAGAAAATGAGAGCCAAGTCGTCACCTGAAGGACGTCAGGAATTGACTTCAGGTTTTTTAAGAGGTAAAGACACAGAAAGATAGCTCTATCGCAAAATCAATTTGGAAAAATAGGGTATTTTAAATCCACCCTATTAATTATTTTCGCAATATGCCTTCCATTCATACGGTTTGAAGAAAAATAACACTTTCATTTACTAAATATTTCTGGCCATCTATTGTCTAATAAATAATTTGAAATAATATTAGTAGAGAAAAGGATATACTGTTGAGTGGATGTGGGTAATTTTACAGTCATTTGTTTATTTAATGCTAAATTACAGAATTTCCTATATTATGAAAAGACGAATTTATATCTCGAACCGAATGTTACATCAGTAAAGTTCTGACTGCTACTCATTATTCAAGTTAAGGACATACTACATCCTTTTGTACCTGTTTAAAAAGTTAAATACGAGAGCTGGTCAACAAAGAGTGAGACTGATTATTGTACAGCAGTTTACTTTGATGCCGAATGTCGGCACGTTTAATACTTGAAATAGTTGTGTTTCTTGTATACTCACACTAGGTAGCAGCATTGTCGTCCGCTGTGTTTTAGACACTGCTTCAATTTCACCTCACAACGTCCTGTGTATATGCATACAATGTAAGTTACACGAGAAGACCAGTATGGAGCAATATGTGTTTTCGCACAACCATACAGCTTGTGAAACATACGAAAAGCTCAAGCAAGATTACGGTTAATGTGCATCACTTTGAGCGATGGTGTTTCGGTGGTTCAAAGAATTCAAAGAAGAACAAGTTTCATGCTTTAAGCAAGGTGGACCTTGTGTTTCGGCCATTGTTGTGACAGAAAGAAACATCAATACTGCTGGTGTGATTGTCCGTGAGGATCAGAGGATAAAATTACGTCAACTAAGTGAAGTGTTAGGAATTTTATACGGTAGTGTTTTTTTCAATAATGCACGATCACATCAACATGTTCCGTGTGTGTGCTCATTGGGTACCACTACTGTAGACTTTGAAGCAAAAGGCTGTGCGAACCATCATCCACCTTACAGTCCGGATCTCACTCTGTGCGATTTTTTTCTGTTTCCATCCTTTAAGGCAAAGCTCCGCAGTACTCACATTGAGAATTCTGAAGCAATGGTGAAGATGTGTGAGGTGATTCTGAAGGACATGTAAAAAAAAAAAAAATGTTTGCATCACGTGTTCCAGGAATGGCAGGAACGTTATAAAAAGCGTATTCACTCAGTAAGGGACTACTTTGAAAAACATCGTATGAACACAGAGTTTGAGTAATAAACACATGTTTGAAAAAACAGTCTCACTCTTTGTTGATCGGTAGTCGTATTTGAAATTATGGACTCCGATGTAGAAAGATAATGATCCCTACACCGATTTCACTCACTTGAGGATGAAAATAGAAAAATGACTTGTAATTTTTATGCGCTCTTGTCCTCTATGAGTCAATTTGTAAGCGGTTTGAAATTTTCAAAGTAATGATTGCGTAGAATAAATTTCAGTGGAAGGAGAACCATCTCCAAAGACAAGTTGGAGGATCTTACCACTCGTAAAATGTTTGAAGTTTTTCAAAATGAAATTATGCATTCGTGTTGCCGGTACATCATTTTTGCGTGATTTTACTGTAGATCCTGAAGTATATGTATCAAATAAAAACGAGGAATACAAGTGTTAAGTACTTTAACCAGAATTCAATAGATAATACATAGTACACTCCAGTGTTTCACATATGTTTCACGTTTAAATATTTGTAATGTAATGATTCATTTATAATTTTCAATATTAATATGATTTAGAATTTTCAAATGAAAGTATCTGATGTTCGTCTTTTTGGTATTTGTAATTTGTCAAACGATTTGAGCATTGAGGCTTTGTGAGATGTGAACCAAACTACATGTTTACACTCACTACGTTCAATGCCGTTCTTGTTCTTGTTCAAGTTTCGCATTCCTGTTCAGCATCGAGATTATGAGGGACCTGAGCCTACAATTTAAGATGGAATCCGAACCACCATAATATGTTTAACTTTCTCCTGCAGGAAATTAAACACAGGACTCTGTCAGTAGTTCACTTCAGATTTTTCAGAAAGGGGAAGGCATGATTGTCCACCGACATAAGAGTTTCACTCTTTTATTACTATACAATTTCTTCTTAAACTAGGGATGCGTATGCTTCTTAAACTAGTGATGTGCAAATTCCACTACTCTCCCCAAATAACGCTCCTCGGTATCCTTCAGACATCTAAAAAGGGCACAATAAAAAAAATGTGAGAAGCAAGTGTTTCCTGATACATTCGATAGAGATGATCTTTAAGTATGACGAGAAGCACAGAACGTCCAGAACTTTCTGCTATTTTGAGGCTTCTATTAACTCAATTAATGTACGAGAGTATTGAATTGTAGTCTATCCTAGTTAATCAATATTATAGAAGTGAAAAACATAGAAGTACGTTTTAAATCCTTTCACTGTCTTTTTTATAAATATATTAACTCGACGAAATTTCTTCTTGATGACTGAATTATTCTATAACCTAACATAATTTACAATGCCTTTGAGTGCAGACTTAAAACACTCATCAAACTGAAATACTACATAATAATTTAGTGATTCACTAAAAGACTTTCATGTGACTAAAATAGTTAATATCTGTTGATACATTTGATGACCTACTACCATCAATAGGACCTGAAATTAAAAGCAACAGTTGCATCAAATGAGTTCTCAGTTGGCGTTATTACTCATGAGATATAGTCACAGTTCTCTCCTTTCACACAGGCAACCTGTGTACAATCCCAAAAGAACTACCTGTAGTTAACAATTTATTAGTAACAGGAAAGACGTCAAAATACTTTAGTCCGGCTATTAAATGAGACATGAGTATATTAATGATAATTTCTATTATACAGCGATATACTAAAACCACATCATAACTTAAACTTTGCTTTTACAATGTATAATTAGGTGCAAAAGATTAGTTTGCCGCTTATAATTTTCTTTCTATCCAATACAAAAGAGTGCACATTCGATCTTTCTTAATTATTGCCTTGGCAATTACGTCGCAAAGCTAGATTAACTAAATATACTGTATTCCCATCCACTGCCGAACTCGAAAGCATCATTTTTATGTTCAAATGTTCTATTTGTTAAAGTGGATTATGATATAGAAGAAAACATTTTCTGATGAATTTAAAGACGAATTATTCAAGACAGGGACACACTACGTCCATTTGTGTATCTTCGAAAAAAAAATTGTTACTATAACAATTACAAAAGAATGAAATCTCGAGGGCATTCGTTAGCTTGTAGATGATGTAAGTGTAGAGATAGTAGGTATGCATATACTCTGTGACGCACAAAGTGCTAATCAAAACCTGAAGCTTTCTGGGAGTATTTGGACATTTTATATAAGATTTCGGAAGCAATCGATTAGAATATGTGATCGAAAATTCTCTACAGGCGTAGATGTGGGATGTGTTGCGAATTAATGTCCACATCACCTAAAATCCAATGAGATTTTTGTTCCAGGAAATCGGGGTCTAAAGTTCTTGGCCCGACAATGAAAGACTGCGAATTTCAGTTTAAAAATAATTTTATTTTTCAACATAATCTCCCTTAACTTCAACATGCTTGGTTCAGCGTTTCTAAAACATCAGTATTCCTTCTCGGAAGTGGGATTCTGGAAGTTGTGCAAATAGTCATCCACAATCCTCTCAACTTCTTCATTCGATGTGACGCACTCCCCAGAAAGAAATTTCTTCAAGTTTGGGAACAGATAGAAGTCCGATGGTGCCATATCAGGAGAATATGGGGGATTGCAGAGCAAATCGTATCCCAAATCCCGCAGTTTTCCCATCGCAGTTTTCCCTTGTGTACAGGTGCGTTGTCCTGGTGCTGATGATTTCCTTCTTCAGGCTAGGCCTCTTTTCGCGAATTGTTGCATCCAGCTGGTCAAGAAGGTTGGAATAATATTCGAATGTAATTGTTCACCCTTTTGCAAGGTAATCAATTAACAGGATCCCTTTCGCATCCCAAAACACACTGTCCATGACCTTTCCGGCCGATACGATCGTCTTCGCTTTCTTCGGCGCTGTACCATCGGCTTTCACCCACTGCTTGGACTGGTGTCTCATTTCTGACGTGTAGTGGCGAAACCATGTCTTATTTATTGTCACAAATCGCCGCACAAAATCGGTCGGATCACTTTCGATTCGGTCCCAGCATTGCTGCAAAAATCGTTTTCGCATTTGCTTTTGGTCGGCAGACAGCAAATGCGGCACCCATCTTGCGCAGAGCTTTCGCATCCCTAGTTCTTTGTACAAGATGTTTCACATCCGTTCCTTCGTTATCTCGACACTCTTAGCTATCTCACTCACCCTCACTCGCCTGTCGTCCAACAAGATATCATGCACTTTTTCGATTGTTTTCGGTGTGATTGCGGTTTTCGCCCTTCCTTCAAGTGAGTCATCTTCGAGGGATGTGCGACCACGTCTAAGTTGAGCTGCCACTTTTTAACGGTTGACGTGGAAGGAGCAGAGACCCGTAAACTTTTGTCAACTTCGGATGAATTAGCGTATGGATAATCCATCCAAAACGAAAAATTTGATTATCGTATGATATTCAATTTTATCCATTTTCGCAACTAACAAGCAAGAGATCTATCTGTGCAAAACTAGTTGAGAGAACAAGTTGAGACTTGTTATACGAACAACTGAAAAGCGCCCCAAAGCAAGAAAAATAAAATTTTGCTGATTGGAATGCAATCTCTGGGTCAGGCCAAGAACTTTTCAATCCGCTTTCTTATTTTCATGCGTTCTAAAATTTTATTTCCTGTAACTCTTCAATCATTAAAATTGCACTGTATCTCATTTTTAACACACTTAGAACTCTGTAATATGAGAAGTGATGATGTTATAGTGAGAGCATGGTGCTTAGTCCCCATTTACCTTCTTCACAATCATATGAACATTTACAGTTACAGCCTGATAACGTGTCTTAATGTAGGTAGGTAATAATAAGTAGGCAATTTCTTTTCAGAGTAGTTTTGTGAGTTTGTACAGTAAAGGATCGCAAAATAGGTCTATCACTGACCCTCTATTCCAAATAAACCAAACTGTGTCTCAAAACACATATGTAAATAGACAAGCCGCATGAAACATTACAACACTGAATTAAAAAGATTTGGTACAAGCAGCATTGTTGCATAATACTTTCTGAAGTTGGGACTGGAAGAAAAATTTACATTATTTCTCGTGCATTAGACTGGTAAAATCAGTGGAAAATATGAATTTAAAATGTAATTAGGATCCTACAGACCCCAGTTGTACTTCAAGTGTTGACATGATGTCGGTAAGTGTTCTCATATTTTTTTGGACTTATATTTCAACTGCTAAAGAGTGTATTGCCATTTCTTTAATTATGGAACATCCTATTTGTACTTTCCTTATTAAACGCTTACCTTACCACTTAATATAAGACTGAACTCCACTTAGACTCTTTTCAAGGATAGCAAAGCCGTTATCGTGACTATCCATTTGCTATTGATTTAAGAGTTTCATTTGATTTTCGTGAAATTAAAAAAAATGGACGCCTGGGAGGGAATTGAAGGGAAAATGATCTAAATCTGTTGGAAACTTGAAGTCATTAACGAATATCAGATATCTTCAAGAAAAGTGGTAAACCATCAATGATATTATTTTAATATTTTTTAGAAAGAGTGGAGATTTCTTCATTAAATATACTTTATTGTATTACTATAAACCATTGTTCGCACGTTAAGTAAAGCATTCAGTTCATCATACGGATTCCGAAGAGTAGGAGAAATGTAGACCACCCTCTTGCGAACAGAGTTATGTTATACTCTTCAGTCCTAGTAGATTTTCAGAGGACTGTTTTCCACCAACGATAAAAAATATCCAAGTTTTTTAGTTAAATAGTTCCTAGCTTGTACTAGTAAGTAGTGTTATTTCTAAATTTATGATAACATTTTGCATGTGTTCATATAATATATTTTTCTATATGATAAAAAATATGATAAATAAAATGTCTCAAAAATGAATGGAGAAAATTATATCTAATGGGGTCATATTTATGAATATCATTATGGGGAACGTACCTCTGTATATTCTGACGTTTATTCGAACAAAAACTTACCTTCATTAAAAAAGGCACTGCTAATTACCTGTATCTCACGTCAGTCTTAATACACATATTACAAGTAGGGCCACGAATATGAATAGGCAGTGTATATAAGGAAAACGCCTGTTTTAATCTTTAATAAACACTCTGATGAATTTAGTCTCCGATGCTACCATTTTTCTTCATAGTAACAAGAATGGAGAGAAAGGGGATGTCTTTCTCAAGGTCTCTGAACGGACGTCTTCGTGGGGAAGTAAAGAGAATTGAGACTGGCCGATTCTTCTTAACAAAAAATAGGAGGAAAACAGAATAATAAATTAACCTATAATTTAAAACAACTATTTATCTGAATTATCCAGTATGCTTCAAAGATACCTTTTTCCCTTATTGGCTAACTCTCACAACTTATCTCCTTAGATTGCGTAGATTTCTCTCAATCTACAACCACTGGAACAGACAAAAAGTGTATAACATTTAGTTATGCCAGGTAAATGAAATACAACGAAAGATAAATGGTAGTGAATAATAACTAAGTCGTTAAAGGAATGAATATTGTATAGAAACTTAAGAAGTTCCGAGACCAATATTAGCCAGATGGGGAGAGAGTTCTTGAACATGAAACCAATCGTATTCAAGCACAATAATAACCTCTTTATTAACTGTAATTCCTTAAGGTCCATAACATACACTAGCCCTAAATTCGTCTGATAAACCCCTAGAATTAAAATATCTAGTCCTTAGCTTCTTTAATGGTTCTAGTGTCCAACAACCTCTAATTCAACTCAGAATACATCTTTAATTAAAAGATTGGATAGATATAATTGAAGTGTTCCATTCATGTGTGTCATAAAGAGAATAATTTAAAACTACTGTGCAATATCTGGTAAGTCAGGATAGTCCCCTTATGTAACAATCTGCTTTTGCCATTCCTAAGCTCTAAGTAGATTCCTTGACGAAAGATGTCTGAGCTCTGCGTTGTAAGTATCTCCAGAAATATATGTTGAACGGCCTGTTCATCAAGATTTTCCCGTGCAGGATGTGGTGGTCTATAGGAAAAAGACCAGGAGAATACGAGTTTAGTGTAACTATACATGGGGAATATAGACCGTGCATTCATAGGTATAGATGTACAATGCCGTACAACATGAAGGCGCACGTTTGTGGGGCATTGCTGGATGTTTCCACATAACTTTGAAGCACATTTCATGAAGTTGAGCACTGAAGCGATCCAGTTATAATTTTCCCCGAGGAGGAAAGACGTGATGCTTCATCACTGTTATAGACACCGATACCAGCAAATATATCTTCTGCGATGGCTGTGGGAAATGCTCTGGGAATTATTTAGCATCTTACAACTATCATATTTGCTTCGAATTCTCTCAGCAGATCCACTTTTCTTCAGCAGTGACAACCTGATCTAGTATGCTCAGCTGCTTATTTTGTACATTCAGAGAAATGCACTCCTCTAGGTACCAATCATTGCTGGCCGTATTAACTCATGTGAGACATATACGTTCAATATTTTCACCGAAGTCCCTGAAGGTTGGCGTACGGTGTCAGTTGCACATCACTTTTCTCAGGACAAAAGTACTTTTGAGGACCTAATTAGAAGAGATGTTGATGGTTGTCATCTGGGCTTATTTTCTATCTTGGGTCCCAGACAAAAAATTTAGATACAAATGAAGTATGATGAGATTAAATTCAATTCTTTTGGTTAATTCAGTGTTACTGTTTTTACAGGCTGGGTGTACAGCGTGTACCATTTGAACTCATAAAATAATCACTCAAAAATAAGTGTTCTCTAGGTGACTTTAACGCGACCATTTTTAAAAGCATACTTTCCTCCCACTGCCTGCGAACTAGACTTGTTCCCCGAGGATGTACGGGCTTCATGATATCGTATTTGCTGGTTATAGGGAGGGTCAGGTGTCACCAGGTCACTTGGATTACTAGGCCACGACTTTTGTCAGGGTCAGCCGAGTCTAGGCTTCACTTCTCAGACCTTGTCTTACCCCGAACGCGGAGATCTAGCGAGATTCAGTGATGCGAACAAACCTTTGATCGGGAAGCAGACAAAATATCAGCGCTGCAGAGTTATTGCAGAATTTTATAGTCGACTAGCGATATCTACTTCTCGAGCTGAAACGAACATTTCTTTGATTGCGGGTGTGACATCATGACTTTAATATTTCAAGTGTAATTTTATTTTTGTTTGATTTTCCATAAAGTTTATCCGGGTAACTTCGATTCATTAGTCTATCATGGTCAGGCTCATGTGATGGTCTGAGTCTGAACCTCCTGGAACATGTGTTAAGAAAATTCTGGCTCATTGCATTTCTGATTTATGCGACCTTGATTAATCCAATGATTGCGTCACAAAGAATGGTTTCCCAAGTAATCTGAAATTGGACATCTAAATCGCATTATGCGAGAGTAATTTAATCATTTTTTTAAATATAATTTTCAGTTAAATCCTGTTGACGAATTCACTAGTTCGGCTCCAAAATTTTAATGAATCCTACGTCATGGTTAGACATTTTAGGAACCCTTGACTGAATCCACTATTCAAGGTACAGATATATTACATCCATTTGTACCTCTTTAAAAATAATAATTTCTTTTATTGTAATTAAATCTGGCGAAAAATAGACGGTGTCTTCAACATTAAGCTTACAAATTTAAAAGAAGAAAAATTGTCATTAAGGAGTATTATTCTTCATATCACATCTTCTCCGAGAAAAATTACTTGTATACTATGTATTTCCTTCTTTAACTCTTATATTTTAGACATTATTTTTAGCATCACATAATTCGATACAGAATGTTGCGTTTAAGATATCTAAATTTATAGTTTTAACGCCTTACTGCCCTCTATGAATCAATAAATAAGTGGATTAGAATTTTCAGGGAAAAATAACAGTCATTGCATAGACTCAATTTGAGAGAATAAGAAGCACCTTCAAAGAGAAGTTAGGAAGAGTATTCCTAAAGTTTTAAAACGAATTAAATGTTGAAAAATTACGGAAACCATGCACGCATTGTCAATGCTTTATTTATGCGTAATTTTGCTACAGAACCTGAAGTATATGTGCCAAATAAAAGCACTGTTAACAACTCTTAAGAATGTTAAACCAGAATTCAACAGATAATAAAAGCATAATTCCTTAGTGCTTCACATACATTTAAATTTTTATAATATAAAAATCCATTCATGTTTTCAATATTAATATAAATTAGAATTTTCGAATAAAAGTGTCGGATGTTCATTTCTTTGGTATTTAAAATTAGTGGTATTTAAAATTTCAATATTGAGGTTTTTGAGATGTGAAACAAACTACATTTTTACACTCAGTACTTTGAAGGGAACTGTTGTTCTTTTCTGCAACGAGATTATGTAAGAATTCACCCTACAATTTAGGCTGGAATCCAAACCACCATAACGTGTTTAATGCTCTCCTATAGAATATTAAACACCGGGAACCGTTACTGGTTTACCATTTCGAACTTTTGAAGAGTAGGCTGCAAGACTTTTGAAGAGGAGGCCGACAATAAAGTTTGACGTTTTTATTACTAATTATATTATCACACAATTTAAAACAAAACATGTTCTTTTTAAACTTGGGAGAGCAATTTGATTTGCAATCCCCAAATGACTCCCCTGTGCTTCATACGCATACAACTGGAAATGCCGAGAAGCAACTATTATGCAATACATTGAACAGCCATTATCTTTACTTACATGCTGTTGCACAGAACATTACGTCAACTTCCAGATCTGGACTATTATCTTGAGGTTCCTATTCCTTTAATTAAAGTCCAAGTGTATTGAACTTAAGACCATCTTAATCAATATTATAGAAGTAAGAAGCATAGAAATATCTCGATATTCCTTACATTGTCTTTTAATAAATATATTAATTCTAGGAAGTTTCTTCGTGATAAAAGAATTATTTTATAATCAAACATAATTTCCAATTCCTTTTAATACTGAATTTAAATAGTTTGTATAAAAAGTCTTTTGGTATTTGTCTTTAGTCTTTTATAACATATTCCCAGTGACCGAAGCTGTGAATACCGATACATTTCATGCCCCTACTCCAAAGAATAGTACTTGAAAAAGCTAGTTGTTCAGAAGGGTAGGGTATGCTTACATAATCCTGCAGGAAGTTCTTGACCACTGTGACTGGAAAAGTGGTCCAGGACTTTTCCTACCTGGACTGCGCACACAAACATTGCTCTAAACAACTGAACAGATATCCTAAAGATATTGTTGATGCGTGCTTAAATCTGTTACAAGAAATCCAGTCGTAGTGATTACAAGATGATAAGTCCTACGGCTGCATGTGGGCACGTTCTATCTCTCTAAACAGCTGCTATTTATTACAACGAACAAACTAAATAGGTATGCAGGATCAAGGAGGAACCATCGATAACTGACGGAGCACACTTCTGGAATATGATCTACTTCTCTCGATTTCTTCCACACCACTTGAGAGATTGATTAATAGTGTCATTCAACAAAATGCATTCTTCACCAATCATGAAAATCTGCTGGCTTTAATAGCCAACCAAAATTTAGACATAAGAAAGCTTAATTGGTGAGGAATTAACCAAACAAGAGGATTGGAAAAAGGCAACAGGTTTCTAACTTTTGTTTTACCATCCATCAAATTTAATGCATAAATATACTATGACCTGTATTATTGGGCTTCATGATCCCTTCACGAACCTCGTTTGACGAATAATATTACAAATGAAGACGAAAGTGACTATATTTTTTTTTAATTAAAAAAGAGCAAATTGTGGACTTTACTTGCCACAACGAAGTGTGGAACAACTTGTGAAAAGCATTACAGAGGCTACTTCTTCCGTTATTGGCGTCAGCGCACGTGATGGCTACACTTAAGCAAAATTGGATCTCGAGGACAAATGCGAAATTTCGAAGAAAAAGCGACTATAATGTCTAAGGAGAAAGCTAGTAGGAAACCTTGGTCTGCCCATTACTAAAAGAATGTTTGCCAAATAACTTGGGGTAAAATGGGTGGGTGAACTTCACAGTCCAGCCACCTGCTCGTGTGAGCTCTGGGTTATTTTAAAAGCATAATAAGTTATGAAAGTAGGTGGAGAGCTGGACAGTAATAGAGGAACTGCTAGCTGTTAGAAAGCCAAATCCTTTATTTAGTAATTTATATATAAAAATACTTTCAAACAACACTCATAATCAAAACCAATTGGTAAACATCAATAGAAAACATCCATCTTTAGCCTAAAATTGGCAATTTTTCACCAAACGCATAAGTGAAAGGCAAAGGAAATCCATTCGTTAACCACGACTTCAACATATTTGTCATAAATAAAACAATAAACAACCATAATACAAGAAAAAGTACATAAAATGGCCAAAAAATGACATTTTGGGGAAATTATTTAGCGTGTTACATACCCAAATCAGTATCAAAACGTCATGGTCGATGCGCGCCACCTAAACGACGTCGAAAGATCTGAAAAACGTCAGGCGTCGTTTTGGTCACAAATGGACCTTTTCCGGAAACATTTGGAGGACATTTTTAACATACTTTTACATTTCGAGAAAAGTTTTTTTTTTTTTCGATACATATATTGTATAATGTGCTTGCTCCTGACACACAGTGGGAGACAACAGGAGGAATCTGTATATAGCTTGAACAAAATTTTGGGACAACACTTGCATTTAAATCAAGGCTGGGGAGACGAAGATTAATACTAAAATTTTTGGTTCATATTACACTTTAAAATCTTCTCGTGATTGCATTTTATTATACACAAATCAGACCACTTTATATCAGTTAAAACAAATATATATTATATGTTATATGCACAGGAGCAAATCCCTTGGGTTGAGGGGAACATGTCCCCTACAATCTTTGAAACGGGGAGGACTGTCTCCCCAATAATCCGATTTGAAATGTGTTTTGGGAAGAAATGTTAGGATTTGTGTCGGACTTACAGTTGCCACAAAGGAAAGTGAGATGAAATTAGTGTCCCCCCAGAATAAGCCTTAAATCTACCCGCCTCTCAGTCTTGAAGACTACTCAGCTTCCCAGATCTTCCAGAGCATTGTTTGTCAACTTCATAAATATTTTGAACATCTCTCCTTAAAACAAATGCGAACGGTCATACCCCCGAATGTTGAAAACAGATTTACCCCGCTGGTTATGTGCTAAAGACCCAGCTATACCCCGAGAACAAATATCGCTTCACGAGAGATCATCGAAATCAAGTAGTGACGGAGCTAGGTCAGAGGAAAGGTAAATCGCTCACTGAGAAAAAAATGGTGGGTGGAGTACTTAAAAACGTAGGTTACATGCGTAATTCCTGTAATTTTTTACTTAGCGTACAGCAGACGTATAACTTAAAACTCATGTTTTATAATACTTTCAATACAAGTGTTCCCTCTACTGTATATATACCTTCCATATGAAACAATATAGGCGTCAGGATTGCATATACAAGTGGACGTATAGTGCAATAAATGAAGCTCAAATTTTAATGAAGAAAGAAACAAATTAGTAACAAGCTGAAAATTGGTACTGATGTTGGGAATGGTGTTCCAAACAACGTATTAAAAGTCCCCTGAAATCCCACCTGACCTTCTCCGCCATATTGGAAAATGGCCGCTTGAAGTGTCAAATGAACAATATCCAGATAAAATATCAATATCTCAGTTATAGTTGAACATAAAGAGATAAATTTAGTGTCGTTTAATAGAACATAGATACCAATAGTGTTGTAAATAGAAGAAAAACCGTTCGTATTTTTTTCAGAAATGTACGTTTTCTTTAGAAAAAAAAACATCGCCTCTCGTTTTTTTTTTCTAAATTTCGTTTTTTTCAAATAGTCATTTGTAATCCATCTTACGTCTATTTAAGTATTAAATATTTGTATGTAGGTATAATCACCGTAAAATGCAACATAAATTAAATGCTAGATACTGATACGCTACAAATATTTTACAATTTACATGAATACCATATCTATTAACAATTCGGGTTTCAGCAGTTTTCATCAATATCAACTAAGAAATAAAAGTAGAAACGAAATTTTGTTTTTTCGTGAAAGCAGGCCTTTAATAAGTACGAAAATAATGTCACGAATAGCAGTGGTGCCTACCCCCCCTCAGGTCCATGACGCACCCCCCTGAATTGTCTATCCGTAGGTGTTCTTCCACGAAAAAAAAATCTTTTCGATTAATTTTTACACCCCCTCAAACATATTTATATAGATTTAGCCCCCCCAAATATTTCAATGACGCAGTTTGCGTCATAGTCCCTCCTTGTGGGCACCCCTGCGAACAGTATAAAATTCAAATAACTTGTCTAAAGATAAAAACTAATACTAATTTGCCTAATAGTATTTTTCTAAATGTCATATATAAATAATTTGTCGACAAGATATATATGATATGCATAGCCGGCTCTAGCATATATGCAACACGTGCATTTGCGTGGAGCGGCAAGTTTGGATGGTCCGGCAAAATCTGTCATAAGTATAATATTTAAATTAAATATTTCTTGTTGGAAACAGACTTCATGATGATGGTAGTTACATTTACTAAGCTGACCTTCTATTTGAATACTACATTCATAAATTATGTTTAGGTTGCATTAGTTTAAGGCCACATGGACAATGCTAAAGCAAATGGTCGAATAAATCCGAGCACAAATTGCTTGATTGTTGCCAAATGCAAGAATTCAATTCTCGAATAGTAGTGAATATCTGTTCCATTTAGTATGTTATCACAGTTTTGATATGACAACTAGTCGTGTTTTTGTCAGAAACAAGTTCCTTATCATTGAAGATAGAAACAAGTTCTTTAAAAAATGTTAACAGATATAAAAGTGAAATCAAGAAATAAAGATAAAAGAGCTAGTTGCACTGGAATTGCAAACTGATACATTGAGATTGAAGCTCGATAGTGAATTCTATAAAAAGGATTACCATCTTTCTTCTGCAGGTGTGTTTGCTTTATCTTTCACTAACATAATAGATTAATATTTAAAGAAAAAAAAACAGACACAAGGGGATTGCATTTTTAGTAAGTATTTAAGCCTTTCTAAGTGCAACTGCACTTACCCTCCCCTTCTTGCTGGAGTAGCATAATTAAAATCATGACTTTTAAGATTTATTCTTTCTATAGAAGGGGGAGGCGGCAAATTATGCCATTGCACGGGGCGACAAATTGCCTAGGGCCAGCCGCGATGATATGTATATACAAGACATGAATATAGGATGACACAATTTGAAATAATGCAGGGTGTTTCAAAATTAATATTAGGGTTTTGAAACTTTGTAGTATCTATTACAATTAACTTACAATTATAAATATTATATCAAATGAAAGAGCAACTCAAACAGTTTTGTACTCACGAATGTACGTGCATTGTTTCTTCTGCCTGCCGTTAGAAAGAGCAAGCAGCAAAGATGTAGACTAGAGAGCAGAAAGTTTTTTTTGTGCTTTAATAAAGACTGAATTTGTACAGTGCAACGGTCTGTGTGAAGAATATTAAGGAGACGCTTACAACTACGTCCTTATCGTTTGCAATTGCTACAGGTCTAAAGCCTACAGACCTGGTTTAAGTGCCAATTTCGCAAGTGAAATATTGCTGCATAACAATGAAGATTTTCTGGATCGTGTCGTCTTCAGTGATAAATCGACATTTCACCTAAGAGCTAATGTGAACACTGATAATGTTTGTATCTGGCCGTCAGCAAATCCTCAGGAGATGGTACACTTGAAACGAGACTCCCCTAAATTGAATGTGTTTTGTGCCATATGGCGGAAAGTTTATGGGCCTTTCTCGCCCATCGACTAGATGTGTGCCGTGTGACGAATGAATCTCACATTGAACAATTGTAGCAAAGACTGTTTGAGGTGCCCTTTTACTTGACGCATTGCTTATAATTGTACGTAAAATGTATTAAGTACTACGAAGACTTAAAACCCCAAAGTTCATTTTGAAACACCCTGCATTTCTCACCAACAGTGTTGGAACTAAGATGTAAAAAGGAGAGAAAATTTTCCTTATAAAGTTATTGTTTACAACAACGATATTATTTTTAGTCGAGACTATAACTACAACAAAAACACGAATTAGTAGTCAAAAAATGTAATCAAATGTATACTCGGTGGCCCAGGTGGCCAAAGTGGCACACACGGGTGTGTCATTTGTTTAATCCACTCCTGTGTGGACACTAATTAAGATATCGGGATATTATTCTTTCAAAATATGGTTAAACTATAGTTTATCATATTAATTTTTTTTCTTCTGGTGTCGAATTTCCTTCTCAAATTTCACTCCAGTCAAAAATTCGAGAATTTTCTGATTTCGTATTTCCTTTGCTTCTTTTTTCCTTGTAGCTTCCTTCGTAGTAGAAAGACCTCCTTAAGACTTGCTAGGTAGATACCTCGGATGGATACCTAACTGTTGACATCAATTAGACGGGCCTGTGCGCAGTGATGCTAATTAGGGAAATTAAATTTTCCTAAAATTTGGGCAAAAAATTAGAAATTTGTGTTTATAAATCCGTACCTATACGTCCGAGTGCAAGTCAACTTACGCCAATCGAACATTTGTCCTTACGTAACAAACGCAAGTACAGATCGTTACAATGGGGTAATTACGGAACGCACGAAAAATTCGTATTTAGGTTCTAACCCTTGATTTTCTAGTTTCTCCCTACTTTTCTGTTTACCGTAATATATTTTTGGTAATTAGAAGTTTTGTTCCTTAAATATCGTCATAACACTTGTAGGATATATTAGTGGTGTAGCAATGTTTAATTTAAGATAGTTTACGTCTGTCTGGTAGCAGTGTTACCAGCTACAGAAAATTTTAATTCCAGATTTTAGGAGCAAATTCTGGAAAAAAAATCCCTTTTTATTTCTATTATTTCCTTCTTGTTGGCTACATTCGAACAAATGTAACAATGTCTAACAGCCTCATCCTTAGCCTACACAGCGTACCATAAAATGTTTCACTAGAATAATTAGGGAAAGTACAGTTGAGGTTTATAATAAACCATGTTCTGTAAATGGTAAGAAAATGGTGAATTTCTGAGGTAGAATGAGATTTTTTTTTTAATTTCTTGCTTACTTTGTTATATATCGCCATGATACTTGTAGGATATATTCTTGGAGTACTAAGGTTTATTTTCAGATAGTTTTCGTCTGTCTGATGGCAGTATTTCCAGCCAAAACAATTAATTCCCGCTTTCACGTAAAAAATTCGGAAAATTTCCCTTTTTCCCTCTATTATTACCCTCTTACTGGCTACATTGAAACAAACGTACCACTACCTGAAAGCTTCCTCTTTTCCCTACAGAACGCACCATAAAAAGTTTCAATAGGACAATTAGAGAAGCTGTAGCCCCGGCATATTTGATTTTTGCTTGTGAGGCGTAAAAAGTGTCAAAATTTCATGTGTATGACAGAATTTTTTCTTTCCCTCTTTGGATGGAAGCAAGCAACTTCAGGATTTCACTGTACCTTGTCAACACACCAAAGATTCTTTTAGGTGATTTGAACCCATATAACAGGAGTGGTACTAGATACAAAAAAAAATTAAAATTCGGTTAGGGATATTTTTGTAAATTTTCACCCCTACATTTCCCTCAATAATTTCCCACCCATTGGCAACACTGTAATGCAACTTACACCAAAAAATAGTCACATCCATTTTCTAAAAATCAAGGCCTTAACAATACCAATCGAATGAATGGTTTTTGAGCAATAAGTCACTAACTGGAAATGTAGGAAAACGCCAAAAATGACCTCGGGCCGAAAGGTGTAATCACACAATTTTTGCTAGTATATAGGTACAAAGAAACAAAAGATTTGTAAGTTACGAGGGCTTCAACTCAAGTTCTGTTGATTATTTCAATAATCTGCAACGTAAATCAATAAATAATAGTTGCCAGAAAAAATAACAGACATTTGAAAAAAAACATGAAAAAGAACGATGTTTTTTATTGAAAAAAAACTTCACAGAAAAAAAACCGTTTTTTCACAACACTAGATACCAACAGCAATATTTTTATCCCAAAACAATTTTTCATAAATCCCATACTTTTAGAAATATTTAGCTCTAAATTCTGAAATTCCGATAATTACCGTCAAACTAAGGAATTAATTATTAACAAGTAAAAATTTGACATAATAAAATCCCACAACTTCTTCGTTCGCCATATTGGAAAATGTCCAAATGTACGAAGTAATTGAAAGATGATTGTTTTAAAAGTGAAATAGAAAATCTGGACCTGACTAAATATTTGAGAAAGTGTAAATGCAGTCGATCCGAAGTCAATTGGGATCAATGTTGGTAAGAGGAAGGTAACATTATGACGTGATTAAGGTTGTCTTCCGTCATCTTGGTGGTCGCTATCTTCTAACCAACTTGTTTATTTTAAATGATAACATGGTCGTATGACATTAAACAACATTCCTCGGTCAAAGAGAAACCCAAAGGTAAAGTTATTTTTCCAAAGTCAGCAACGGTTTTGAAGTTGTACATACATTTAGAATATGTTATGTGTGAAATGCTGTGAAATGTGCTGTACAATGTTTCGAATTGAAGAAAATAGATAAAATGAAAAACAAACTTTGTAACTTGTCACATTACGTAATCTTTATTGTTCAGGAACAGAGAGAGCTAACACACATGAGAAAATTACAATCACATGACATGTTCAACATGTCCACCGTTCTGTTGTATGTACCGTTTTGTTGTATGAGACCCAGTGTTTGTGCACTACCGAAGTATAGTCGGTGATATTTGTTCACAGGCCGTAATGTTTCTCATTTTCATGTAGGCAATGTATTTATTTTACATTGGTAGACAATAACATTAAGGTGCCTCCAAAGATAAAAATCCTACGGGATTAGGTCTGGGGATCTTGCTGGCCACTCAACTCGTCCATGCTGACCTTACAGCAACCGGAAAACTGTTAATTGAGCAATCGATTTCATTACGACCATAATGCGATGTTTCCTCCTCTTGGTGGCAAAATTAAGGAAATCTCATATCCTCGTTCAACAAAAGTGGCGTAACAGCGTTTTCAAGCTCATATTCATATTGTACAGCACCAAGGTCCCATCAATGAAAACAGTTCCAATAAGTTTTCACCCCGTATTCCATACCACACCATTACCTTACCCGCACCTTGCATGTTTGATGCATCTATCCAATTAGGATTTGTGTTAGCGAACATTTTGGTTGTTAAACTCACCTGCTACATAGCAATTTATCCCATCACTAAAAATAATGTTATGAGAAAAAACTGGGTCACAAGCTATCTGGGCCCACGTCTACTCACAAAACTCCATTTGTCTATCAGGTTCATCCTATGTCAGCTTTTGTTTCAATTGTAATTTGTAAGGGTGCCACTTTTCAAGATTCTTTCAGCAATTTTGACACTAACATTATCTTCACTATCATTATGTGATAGACGTCGCACATTCGTCGTAGGACGTTTCACTAATACACTCAACTCACCTGCTTCTGTGTCTGGATCAATTGCACTTCGTGGTCGTCCTGATCGTGGTAAATCATCATTTCCCGTTGTCCTGAATTTGCGGATTAGTTTTCGTAGAGTACTGTCTGTCACGGCTCGCGATTAGGATGCAGCTCATTGAAGACGGCTGGTATTTTTTCTGAACAGCGTCCTCCAGCCAAACGGATAATTTCGAATTTTTCCTCTCGAGTCACTATCCTGTTCTACCCACAAGAAAAATAATAAAGAGACAGTTTCCGTCCATAGATTGCTCCACATACAACAAAATATAAGTCTAAAAGAAAACATAATCTACCCAAAATCCACTCACAACTTCAAAACCGTTGCAAATTAAAAAAAGTAAAGACTCTTTACCACAGGAGTTCTCAGTATTGAGCAAAATGTTCCTTACTGAGCTATACGAATCTTAGTAGGCGCCTATTTGAAGCGTTCGCAAAGCGTTTCTGTTGCTCATGCGTACGCTTGGAATATGCAGACTATGGCTAATCACAATTCACTGCAAAGGCGAAAGCAATAAAAACGTGGATAAAAGGTCAGCTCGAGCGTATTTGATGCATTTCGGAACAATAGACCCCCTGCCGTTTAAAATACGTCTGAAGAAAGGCAAAAAAGGAAAGACATGTTGCCAGGCAAGGGGAGTTTAGCAAGAAACAGCTGCTTTGAAGATGCTTTGTCCACAATATTGGAACTCTGCTATTATAGACCTGGACCTGCAAAAAAAGACCTGGAAACAATGACTGGCTCACAGTTTGATTTATAACTCTGGTGAAAGTAAAATTACCGATAGCCACCTATGTCGCGATCGCAACGGGGGGGGGGGGTAACGAATCAAAAACGCATTCTCGAATAGCATATGCTTAATTGGATAGATGCATCAAAGATACAAGGTACAGGTAAGGTAATAGTGTCGTGTGAAAATAGGGTGGAAACCTTATTTAAACTTTTTTCATTGATGGGATCCTGGATGTTTCACAATATGCTTGAAAACACTGTTATGCAATTTGTGTTGAACAAGGAAAGGAGATTAACTCAAAATTAACAAAAAGATGGGGCACCGCCGCATTATGGTTGTAATATAATCGATTGCTCAATTAACAGTTTTCCGGTTGCTGGATAGGTCGGCATGGACGAGTTGAGTAACCAGCAAAGTGCCCCGACCTAAATCCGTAGGACTTTTGTCTTTTGGAGCAACTTAAAGCTATTGTTTACCAGTGAAAAATTAAAGACATTAGTCACCTGAAAAGTTTAACCATTATGACATATGAACAAATATCACCGATAATGCTTCGCAGAGTGCACAAACACTGGTTCTCACGGTTAAGGATGTCCATAAAACAGAACGGTGGACATCTTGAATATGTCATGTGATAGCAGTTTTCTCGCGTGTGTTGGCTCTATCTTTTCCTGATCATTAAAGAATACGTAATGTGAGCTGTTACGAAGCTTGTTTTTCACTTTACCTTTATCCTTCAATTCTAAACATCGCGGAGCACATTTCACAGCATTTCATACATAACATAGCCCAAATCTAAGCAAACTTCAAAACCGTTGCAGATTTTGCAAAAATAGCCTTACCGTTGGGTTCTATTCGAACGACGATGTTGTTCAATGTGTCATATGACTATTTTGCCATTTAAAATAAACAAGTTGATTTCAAAATTGCGGCCCCAAGAAGGCAGATGACAATCTTAACCACTTCATAATGTTTCTTCCCTCCCACCAACATTGATCACAATTGACTTCGGATCGACTGCATTTAGTTTCTCAATAATTGTTGCCAACATCTATACCAAATTTCAACTTGTTGAATGTTACTTCCTAAGTTCAATAAAGTTTTAAATCAGTTTGTCTGTATTTTTCATAATTTTAGAATTTAGAGCTAAATATTCCTAAAAGTATGCGTTTTATAAAAAAATGTTTCTCTATGAAAAAACCATTGCGTTATGTATGTTCTATAAAGCATCACTAATTTTCTCTCTTTATGTTCAACCATAACGGGAATATTTTATCTGGGTAGTATGTTGTTTAGTACATTATTCCTATCGTTTGTACCAATTTTCAGCTTGTTACTAATTTCTTCCTTACTTTTTGGTAATTTGACTGCACTAGTATATAACACATAGCTGACGAATGTAAAGTAGCTATATGTATGTGATATACAGAGGACTGTTAGATATCAAAAGTCATGTAACACCGTGATATGACATCTAAGGACAGTACGTATGTAGTATCTGGATAATATGTGTTCGAAATTGATAATGTATGTTCTGTAGTAAGCAAGAGGATTCCGTACTTTTATGCAATCGCTGTCTGGATAACGGACTTTTCTCAGTGCACAAGATAGTGGCGACCACCAGTGTCGTGAGGATAAATGGTGAACTACTCAAAAGAAAAAGTAGCTAATTCCGATCTAAAAAGAAACAAAACTAATGGCAAGGATGCCGATGTGCTGACCAAACTTTAATGCACAACCAGCTGGTAGTCCCTGGTAGGAGTGTAGATTAGTTTATAATTTATAATGTGTTACGTAGAACACACTTCCGCAAGCTGATTTTATCCAATTATCAGGTAGTCTAATACGTATTGGCGTTAATGTCCCAAATCTCGTATTAGCGTTAATGACCCACTGTGGTATATGTTGTAGCGCATTACACTGTGCAACTCGAAACCTGTTCTTTATATGAAAATACGTTTTTCTTATGTATTTTTGCATGAGAAAACCAATTCTGTAATTACTTTTTATGTATCACATACCACTTTTGTGAAAAATTGAAAAGTTTGAAATTTTGAATGTGAAATACCATATTTTTGCTCTTGATGATGAAATATGCTTAATGTTTGGTATGGTTATTGAAATTTAGTGTACCTTTTCAGCCTTAAGGCTATATGAGATGTGAACCTACAGTTTAAGCTGAAATCCAAGCTACTGTGTCGTTCAATGTTCTCTTACCGGGAATCAAACCCGAGATCCCGTGCACCGAAGGCGCACTGCTACTCACTAGATCAGCGGGGAGAGTTGAAAAACGCTCAAGATAAAAATTGTTGCATGTAATATACCTTACAATATACGCTTACTTAAACATCATCCAATCTACAATTTTCTTCTTTACAGAAGGAATACACTGTTTGAAGAGGAGTTCTCCTTATCCCCCAATTTTGTTTTACTGTTTGAGAGTTTTTTCTGCTTTATAATAGGGAACTATATTTCCTCATATTTCTCCTCACTCTTTGTCTTCTTTTCAGGTAGTATCCCATCAACATCTAGTGATGACCGAGTTCAGATTTGTATTACCTAACTCTGCTGCTACATGTTCTAGCATTTGCATAATTTTTGGTATTTGCATATATTGTTATTTACTGAGTTGTGTTTCGTTAGGAGTGGTCGGTTTGGCCGTGTTTTGTGTTTCTTTGTTGCTAGTGTGTGCTGTGGATCTGGGTTTCAAGAAGGTACTGAATAAACGCTTAACTACATGCAGAGAATTACAATGTCCCGTGCGTTTAGAAATAAACCTAACATATTTTGTTATACGTATGTGGTGAACTTGCATTTAAAATTCCAAAAACTAGCCTTACACCTTTAGTTAAAAAGGCTTATGAACTGTACTTTGGCTGCAAGGTTAGAGACTAGGATGAGTCTTGGCCCGACACATATGTTGCACTACGTATTTCAGGACTTCGAGAAACTGGCAACAAGGAAAACGTAGTTCAATGAAATCTGTTGTTCCTATGATTCGATGCAATTTGATATGATTTGTAATTGACTCTTACTTTTGCTTGACAGATGTAAAGGGCTTTTCCTCTAAATCTAAACATCATATTCAGTACCTTAATTTAAAGTCACCTATTCACCCAGTTCCCCGCAGGGAAGGTCTTCCAGTACCTAAGGCTCCAAGACATCACACTACTGATTCAGAAGAAGATATCTCAGACATCCCAAGCAACAGGGAAGATGCCTACTTTCAGCCAGCCACATCCCAGTCAACGTCACATCATTCGATCGCACAAGAAGAGCTTAATAATCCTGTACGAGACTTATATCTTCCTAAAAGAAAAGCGGAATTGTTGGGCTCCATGCTTCAAGTTTGGAATATCTTAGCTCAAGGTGTTAAATTTGTTCATAAAACGACAAAATAATTTTTAGAAATATTTTGTTGAGAACGGAGGCATTATTTATTGCAAAGATGTATGATAGATAGCTTATTTCAGTCTTTGGGACATGAACATAATCCCATCAAGTGGCGCTTGTTTATTAATATCTCGAAGCTTAAGTCTGAAGGCAATGATTCGCCATATTTGAAATGTTCACCCATTCGTTCCTGTAGCATATGTGGCTCATACAGTGGATGTGGGAAGCTATAAGTGCGATATTGGACTTCATTGAATATATATACTTAGATATGTAAAGGCTGAAAATTATGAGCTATTGTTAGTAACATGGTGAGCAGTTTTCAACTCATGGGATGCAACATGTCATTAAAATTACACTTTTTACATTCACATCTTGACTTTCCCCCACAGAACCTCGGCGCAGAAAGTGATGAACATGAAGAACGGTTCCATCAGGACAATGCCACATTTGAAAAGCATTACAGTGGAAAATATATATAAACAAATAGCATGTGTGTGGAGACTTGAAAGTTATTGGTATTATCATAGAAATGCTACAAGAATACATCAAGTTTTGTTTTCTATGTGAGTTGGATAGCCGCGACAAAGCAAACCACTATGTCCATAAATACTAACCTTGAAGACAATATTTCATTCCTGACACCAAGAACGTATCTCGTAAACCAATTGTGAACCCTCAAGATGTATTCTTACCACCATTATATATCAAGCTTGAATTGATGAATATTCTTGTTAAAGCACTAGATAGGGAAGGTATTGCTTTCACACACCTTAAGGAGAAATTACAAAGTGAGGCAGAATTTTAAAAAAAGGAGTATTTGTTGGTCCACAGATTAAGCAGTGATACAAGGTGAAGACTTTTACACTAAACCCTCTGAAATTCGGAAATTAGCTTGGATGTCATTTAAATCGGTATGTTCAGGTTTACTTAGATATGTAAAGGCTGAAAATTATGAGCTATTGTTAGTAACATGGTGAGCAGTTTTCAACTCATGGGATGCAACATGTCATTAAAATTACACTTTTTACATTCACATCTTGACTTTCCCCCACAGAACCTCGGCGCAGAAAGTGATGAACATGAAGAACGGTTCCATCAGGACAATGCCACATTTGAAAAGCATTACAGTGGAAAATATATTGAATGTATGATTGCTGAGCGTTGCTAATCAATCATCGGAGATACTCCAGAAGATGCCTACAAGCGTAAGCGACAGAAGGAAGTATTTTAGAGGGCAAGTCCACAAAATTAGTATAATACGCCTTCCTACCCTACATTAGATAGTAGATATATGCAAATATGTAGGCCTACATTTCGTACAAAATGTTGTGGCTCCAAACAAAAACATGACGTGATGGAACATTTTGGTTTCGACCAATGAATTTAGCACCTGTCATTTAGTCAAAATCACATAATTTCATTTGAAGGACAGAAAAGAAGTTTATATTTGTTGCACAGTGTTATTGGTTAACTTATTTGACACCTAGGAGTTGAAACGAGTAGACATGAAAAGTCTTGCGTAGATGAGTAAACTTTCGCCAAAACTGCGCTATATTTAATAGTTAGCTTTCGATAAAAGTGCAAATGCTCCAGGGTCATGTAAAGAAATCTGTTATATTTATGGGGAAGATACATTATCAGAAGCAACCGCCAAACCATAGTCTATTCGTTTTCATACTGGAAATTGAGATTCCAAGTTGCTTTTCGCGGTAGGCGATCAATCACAAAATAACTTGTATAACACCGGCAAGTAAACAGTCATTGCGTTGCAAATCACCTAGACATCTATCACAAGCAGTTTTAAATAGTTTAGAGAAAGCTGAATACAAAACAAGAGCAACGTTTGGAGCCACGTGATCTGACTCAAAAATATTTACTCGAACGAATTTCCATCTTCGATTATCATGAGTAGTAAGAGTGTGAAAAGTTAAAAGTTAAGTTAACAATGTCTTGAAAACTAAAGAATATAGAACGTTTTAGTTAGCTAATGAAAAAGGAATGTCACTAATGATGTGGGATCATTTCTTGGTAAGCGCTTAGAAGAGAAGGTCGTGATAGTAGAATTTGTTGTAGAGAACAAAGATACAAACAGAATCATCAACTGAACAAGTATTCAAAAACTATGTGAACATAGAAAAACCTATAGATAGAGAGAAAAAGGGATTCTTGCGTAATTTTAATGGGAGATGTTAATGTATTTGTGGAAGAAGGAGAAAAAGTTTGTAGTGTAGGCAAATCTTGTTTAGGCTAAAGTAATGAAAGGACAGAAAGACTATGTAATTTCTGTAGGTAGTCTTCACCAATAACTTGAACATGGAAATCTTCAAAAGATGACCGATGATATTAAGCAGACATTCTTATATTATATTATTTACCAATTTAATTTACTTTAATTATAACGAACGTTATAACAAATTTTAACAAACTCAAGTTTATGTACTTAGTTAAGTAACTCACAAAACGATATTGATTCGTTCTTAGAAAAAAAGTTTCATATTTTCATTACGATTTGACATATTGCAATCAAACGTGTGTCAAAAGAAACAAACAATTTCTATGTATGTTGTATTTATGCACTTAATCCGCCGCTTTATACACTATTAGATGGATTTCGCTAAATACATTTTCGTATGTTCTAAAATAAGAATTCTTTAAATATTTGTAATTTGTTCGCACAAAAGATACTAATAAAGCTATTGCGTTTATTATTTTTTTTACTTGTGCAATTTTCATGACAAGACGTGTGCAACTAAGAAGATTATGACGTTCGTTATGACGCTGAACATTTTACTAATCCACCATTTCACATCATAAATTATTGGGGATTATTTTGACATATTGATTAGGATATCATATGGACATTTTCTGCAAGATTCTTGGTTACATTAATATTTTCCGGTTCCGTCTAATATTTTACTATCATTTACTGGACCTTAAAAAATTGTCTTGGATGTATATGTTCAAACTTACAACATGGAGTAAATTACCAATCAAAGCAATACGGTTTCTCCTATAAATTATTGGAAAAGTTTCAATAAGATCAGTTTCTTACGAGAGTTATGCTCTAACAGGCGAACAGGCGCAGAAATTCCGATCAAGTTGAATCGTAGACATTTCACTACGCTAGCTTCATATAGTCTCCTGTACCTTGGAAACCTTGCGTAATTTCACTATGTGAAACGAAACTCACTTGATTGTTGTTAGAAATTATTTGTACTTTAATGTCTCTTTTCAGTATTGGGCTGTGCGTCCATTTTGGTCAATATCTCTAATCTAAAAATGTTGACTGCAATAACTAGATCAAAACTTTAAATGCCTTACTTTGGAACGGAAGAAACGTCTGTAATTTAATTTAACTAAAATTGGTTAGTAAGTTTTTATAGCTACATTTTCGAATTTTATAGACTTTTTACTCGGTTTACGCACAAGATGAATCGAGAGAGAATTCTCGCAAGAAGAACCATACATGCATTGCAATGTGATGGACCACTTTTAAGACACCTTCCTGAGAAGACAGCGTAGGAAATTTTATTGTTTCTTAGGAAATTATATCTTACACCATATCTCTAAACACTGTTTCTGCTTTGATAACGTCACAACTTCACAGAAACGCTATATCTCAATAACTTAGTTTTTCAAGAAATGAATTAACTTTACTTGCTGACTTAAATGAGGTAAAAACATTTTCAATGATTTTATTATTTCCCGTTTCTCTTAACCTATGGCAACTAAAAACACCACTGTTGCGCTCACTGATTTTTTTTCTCAAACTTTGCTCTAGAAATAGCAATTAAGAATAATAGTTCATATTTTAACATTCTTATTCCCAATAGTCAATAGCCCATAGTCCAAATCTATCACATTGCTAGTTTAACACAAGAAAGCTATGTCCCTTTTGATTTTTTCAATAGTGTGTAGATGAAATTATTTATCGTCAATAGACTCTGGAGGAAAAAGTGATCTTGATTCAGTATATAGAATACTTAAAATTCATTACAGTAGAGCATATTCCGCATATTTCATACAACCGATAATAGTTTATTATTCTCGGAATGTTGGTTTCATTTATATGGCTTGAAGAACACACAAACTTACAGTTTCATAAGCTAAAGGTATCTTGCTCTCTGTTTCTTAATCAATAATGAAAAATAAGATTTGTAATGAACAGTACTACTGTTTCGGTGTAGAGTGAATTTATGTAACTTTACGGTCGCTTCTGACTGTTCTTTCCTTTATATGCCAATAATAACAACATAGAATTTTGAATATTAATAAAAAAGACAATTTAAACTTCGAAGCGAATATTGTATCATTATAATCAGCATTGTTACTCGTTATCAAGGTACGGACATACTACGTCCACTTGTACCTCTTTAAAAAGTTAATGTACTGAAATCAACAAATAAAACGTTTGAATAGAATGGAAGGTGTTCTTAACACTGAGTTTATTACTTTAAAGCTAGAAGTAGGAAAATGATCATTAAGAAAGAGGAGTCTTCATTGCACACCTTTTCTAAACAAAATAATTTGTTTATTACGTATTTGCGTCTGTAGCTCCAGTTATTGTGTCGTCATTTCTACCATCCCAAAATCTGATACAGAGTACAGCATATAAGAGAAATTTTTGAATTTGTAATTTTGACGCCTTTCTGCCCTCTATGAGTAAATAAGTCAGTGCTTGCATTTTCAAGGAATAATAATAATGTCATTGCATAGAATCCATTTAAGTGGAAAAAGAGCTATTTTTTGAGAGAGGTAATGAAGATCTTCCAGTAATAATAAAACATTTTAAATCTTGTAAAATTACGGAAACTATGTGTTAAATTTCATTCCATGTAAGAACTACGGGCTTTTGTTCTTTCTTTCGTCCTTTCTGCTTTTCTGCTTCTTTTTCTTGACGTAACTTTCTTTCATTTCGCCTATCATACTTTATCGACCGTTGTCAGTTGTGATTCAAGTCGGCCGTCATCAGTAACACCAAAACTAAGGGGAGTTGATAAGCGAAACTGGTGTTCCAGACCAACTTGCGCGGATATCAATATGACAGGACTTTAGTTATTACAACAAAGGAAAAATTATATCGTTTAGTTATTTTTAAAAGAAGGAAATATTTGAATTCAAGAAAATCGAAACGGGGGTATAATTAGCCCGGGAAATTAGGAAGGCCAAGAAAATGCTTCATTTTTCTTGTATGAAAAGAATAAAGGGTTAGGTTCACTCCCAAATTTTTGTATCATATTATTTAGGATTTATCGGTCTGCAATTTGTGCCATTATAACTTCAATTGATGCATAAATTAAAATATATCTAATTCGCAAACTCATTTCCTTTCTTGTGTTGGGCATAGACCCTAAAAACAAATTCCTAAGTACGCCATTGGTTGTCTTTAACTTTGAAAGGTGGGGAAATTTGAGGCTTATTCTAGACAAGGAAGATGAAACTCATATTACGGTAGATGAATCTAATCAACTGTTGTAGAGTATATTAGACCCTATAAATTAGGCGATGTAGATGAAGTAGTAGTATATATCAGTATTACAAATCACTGCCATGAACACATTCTGAAATCTGAATATATGCATATTTATAATTGATATGTTTCTAATTGAACATCCACAAAGATCCGCGTTAAAATTGTTTTATAGTAATATAAATAATGAATTCTCCAAACATATGAAGACAGAATATCAATTATTTATGACCAAACAATACTCTTTGAGCAAAATGATGATAATCTCAATAACATTACAGGAATCGTTGCAGAAATCTGACGCATGTCATATACTCTTTAGTTAACATATGTAACGTTAAGATTATGGAGAAAAATATTCCAGCAATTGAATGCTTTTCTTAATTTTAGCTGAAGGCGTAAAATTGTGTAACAAGATACACAAACTCATTCTGCTTATCAACAACAAGGAAGAATTGCAACAAGAGTGGAAAGAATTAATCATTGTTCCAATCTAGAAGAAAGGCGGCAAAACGGACTGTAATAATTATCGAGGCATCTCTCTTCTGTCAACATCCTATACAATCCTTTCAAACATTCTGTTAGCAAGATTCACGCCATACGCAGATGAAATTATTGAGTATTATCAGTGTGGATTTAGGTGAAGTCGATCAACTATCAACCAAATATTTACCAAATCGACCAAATACTCGAAAAGAAGTGGGAATACAGTAGCCCGGTACATCAGCTATTTATTGATTTTCGGAAAGCTTATTACTCGGTTAGGATAGAAACATTGTACAACGTTTTTACAGAAATTGGAATACCGAGAAAGCTAATTAGATTAATTAGGATATGTTTAAATGAATCCCAAAATAAAGTTCGGGTAGGAAAATATTTGGCCAAGAGCTTTCACCTCGAAAATGGCCTGAAACAAGGAGATGCATTGTCGCCATTATTTTTCAACTTTGTCCTGGAACACGCTATAAGAAAAATCAAAGATAGCAACCACATCCTAGAGCTGAACGGTGTTCACCAGGTTATGCTGACGCTGATGATCTAAATTTAATAGAGGATGATAGAACAATAGAAAGAAATACAGAGGTCTCATTAAACGCTTGCAGGGACATGGGTTTAGAAGTACATGCTGAGAAAACTAAATACATGGAAGTGCGTCGGGACCATAATGCTACAAATTATGAATGCGTTAAAATATTAAATAATACTTTTGATAACGTGCATACTTTCAAATACCTAGGATCAATATTAACACACTCATATTCACGAAGAAATTAAATGTCGACTAAAAACAGAGAATTCGGGTTACTATTCGGTTCAAAATATCTTGTCGTCGCGAATTCTGTCGAAGAATTTGAAGCTTAAAATATATTAAACGATACTCATACCTGTTGTTCTGCATGGTTTCGAAACATGGTCGCTTACTCTGAGAGAAGAACATAGATTGAAAGTATTTAAGAAGATGCTCAGACGAATATTCGGACCCAAGAGGAACGGGAATGGGGAATGTCGGAAACTTCATAACGAGGTACTACGTAAATTATACGGCTTGCCAAACATTGTTAGAGTCATCAACTCTAGGAAGCTTAGGTGGGTAGGACATATAGCCAGGATGGAAGAAAGTAGGAACGTTTTCAAAGTGTTAGCGGTAAGAGCAATTGGAAAACAACTATTAGGAAGACCTAGGCGCAGATGTGAGGACAATATTAAGATGGATCTCGCATAAATAGGAATACAAATAGAAACTGGATCCTGTTGACCAAGGATAGAAGTCAGTGGAGAGCTTTTGTGAACGAGGCATTGAACCTCCGGGTTCCATAGGCTATAGAGTTAGTGAGCTTCTGAAGCATGATTAGATGAGTAGGCTGATACTACAAACATATTAAATGTACATTTACTGAAAAGTGGGTTCTACTGACATTGGATAGTCTATATACTCTTCGTGCGCTAGGGCCTAGGGGAGAGGAGAAGATAAGATTTCATATCAGGTTACGTCACGCACAGTCGCACGCCTTCATATTCATTAAAAATTGAAAAACCAAGAGAAAA
The DNA here is from genome assembly GCF_964235325.1 of Thermobia domestica. Taxonomy (NCBI): domain Eukaryota; kingdom Metazoa; phylum Arthropoda; class Insecta; order Zygentoma; family Lepismatidae; genus Thermobia; species Thermobia domestica. The sequence goes on along the minus strand of NC_137463.1, from coordinate 195,553,588 downwards.
AAATTCACTTCACTTTCCTTTGTGGCAGTCGAACACAAATCATCACACTTATCTGCAAAAAGCACTTCTTACGTCAGATTATTGGGAGGAACATACCCCCTCGTACCCCGGGATTTGCGCCAGTGCCCATATGATCCCATTACTTCACCCCCACATGTGGGATGCAGAGAATAACTTACCTTGGACGATAAATTTCTTTCTGTGTACGTTACTTCAGACACGATATGATCCATACTTGCATTTTTAGAATGCAGAAGGTCTGTCCTTTTCATAGAGAATCATCAAACAGCCGTGCTACCATTTCTGCTTAAAATTCTTTCACTTTAATACTTACCATGTTCACTTCCCCTCGAATACGCGCATCTTATAATAATTGGTATTATCACCCTTGTTTTTTCTCATTTCTTTTTTTCCTTCCAAGTGAAATAATAAAAAATCTTAAAGCACGGATCTATTTGTTTTAATGCTAAGATCATTTATCAAATTTCATTTCTCTAACTTCCAAAGATACAGAGATATGGAGATTTCAAGATACAAATTTTCACCCTGCCATTCGAATGTCCAAAATCTTTTAATTAGCACTCTGTTCATTAACTGATATTGAACTTTTATATTCGCTCGGACAACTACACATTGAAGTGCAAAAGAAACCGCGATTGTTACATTTACATTTCAAACTTACACACTCAAGTATCTGGCAGCTGCACATCGTAATCTCTAAACAAGCCTTATCTTCGAGTGTTTTCAAAACTGGCTTCAGAATTCGGTCCTCCAAGTACTAACCTGGGTCTTCTGGCATTGATAGGTCAATCTCACATTTATCAGCATTTTCCAAAATTGCTGTTTGGTAATGGGATCTCTTTATATGTTGTTTCAGAGAGCATCACTAGTTGGAGATAATTTCTCTAGGCTGCATTTTTCTAAAAGTAGGAGTATAGCTTCATCACAAATCTACACATTAATCTTGAGGAGCTTTGTGAAAAACAGTTCTGCAGATTCAATAGCGCTTGGTGATAAAGGAATTTGTCCTAAGGAAAATAAAAAGTCACAGTTTTCTGACATGAGTAAGTAGACAGTTGCAATACCCTGTTTTTATTAAATAAAATAAAACAAGTTGCATAAAGAACATCATTATCTTTCGCCAAAGATTTAATTTTATTACTTAATACAGTTGTGCTTTATCTTGTATTTATCTAAGTTGATTAGTTTCATAGCTAACATGTCACTTCATTCGTTCTTTTCTGTCCACAGGAGCAACAAAAACTAATATACTATGTAAATGTCACCATGTGTCTCCCAGATCGCTGAACCCTTTCTGCTAGATGATATTTTTCTTAATTTTCTCCCACGCAGCAGCGACACTATCGTGACCCGGCTTTCTGCTTTCGTCCCCTTTTTAAGGGAAGCGGTCGCCCCATCTCGTCAGAGCTTAAACTGAACTCTCTGGTTTCAGTGCTCTCAAACTGACTTACAAGGGAACCTTCCGAAAATGATAGTTGCAGTGAAAGATGTGACCTGTGCCAATTGGAAGAGCTGTAATAGAGATGAGCTTTCCCAAAAAATTAGCTGCCCATAGCAAGAGGTTCAAGAAATATAAGGGGTGGAAGTTCGGGAAACAGCAAGGTTGGACAAGGAGGGAAAGGCGCAAATTTCGCAAAAAAAGGGGGGGCACGGCAAAATACATTGCTCACAAGTGATGTATAGAAAGAGACTTGCCATAATAGGGAACAAGTGAAGGCCACCAGTGGGGTTAACAGTGTTGCCAACTGCAATGAAAAGTACATGTTTTGCAAAGAGCAATATTCTGTGTCAACCTGTCATGTAGATCATAAGATATGACGTGTATAATCAGTGGTACAATCTAACAAAAGAAAATAGAAAACCATAAGTACGAAAAATACGGAAAAGACGGAGTTAGCCATAATGCGCCATATTTGATCACGAGCTGTGCATATTAGAATGAACAAAACAAGAAAGCACCAACTATGCAGGAAACTGACGTACCTAGAGTCGAAAAGAAAAACGAGTTCCAAAGTTTGTAACACTGCCTATGAAAATCCAGACAATTCTAATATAGTTAGGCCGCTCGCTTCACAAAAAGAAAATTCCGGCAACAGGTATTAGCCTTCGCATCATTTGTGCATGCGGGTCAACATTGTACGTGCAATTGTTCGGTGAGATATGGTCCAAACAGAAGGTACATTTGCAGTGAGCACAGCGGAATACTGCCAATCCGTCATACATGGCACAATGGTCGCCTGTGCATGTCTCGAAACAGTACTCTAGAGGTGTCGGAACCTTTGGTGGTCTTTCTATCACGCATCCACACCTGTAGAAAGCATACCTAATCAAAGGCTTGAATAAACATGCCGTAAACTGGTAATGGGTTAAGGCTTGAAGTTTCAGAAAATTCTCGCGGGACCAAATTTTAAAGTGAGTATCTGATAACACAAGCTCTGTAACGTAGCGCACAAAGTTCTTGTATGGTCTAAAAAATAAACATCAACTGGTTGTATCAGACCCGTACAACCAGGAGGGATCAGCTCAACTTTGAAATTCACTCCAGATGGTACATGCTCATAAAGCAAGTTGGTGTCTTTGTTCGTTGTCCAAGTTTCAACAAGTAGCACAACATCAGTTAGGTTTCTTTCTTCAAATATGGTGCATTCTGGCCAATTCCGTCTTTTCCGTATTTTCTTTTGTTAGATTGTACCACTGATTATACACGTCATATCTTATGATCTACATGACAGGTTGACACTGAATATTGCACTCACTTCATATAGTGCTCTTTGCAAAATATGTACTTTTCAATGCAGTTGGCAACACTGTTAACCCCAGTGGTGGCCTTCATTTGTTCCCTATTGTGGCAAGTCTCCTTCTATACATCACTTGTGAGTATTGTATTTAGCAGTGTCCCACTTTTTTTTTTTTTTTTTTTTTTTGAATTTGTACTTTTTCCCACCTTGTCCAAACTTGCTGTTTCCCGAACTTCCAACCTTTATATTTCTTGAACCTCTTGCTATGGGCAGCTAATTTTTTGGGAATGCTCATCTCTGTTACAGCTCTTTCAATTGGCATAGGTCACATCTTTCACTGCAACTATCATTTTCGGAAGGTTCCCTTGTTAGCAGTATTCCTACGCCTTCTCTGGCTTAAGTGATAGCCGGGTAGGTGAAACTGCGGGATCGACAAGAATGATTGTATCCCCAGAATTTTTCTAATAGTTAGTGACAGTCGAAGTGACGACTGAAGCCTGAAAGATTTATTGAAGATGGTTAAAATTTCCCACTTATTTTCGTTCCCCTGGTGGCATCTCATATTTAACTTGTCGCTTCTGACCTCTTCAAATATTTTTCCCCGTCTCTAAGAACACTAGTTCTACTTATTATTTTTATAAAATAAACTCACTGTTTCTTTTCCTGTTACGTACAGATTTGTTTCCTTTAAGCAGAACTATAAATACTTACCATATTCGATATAATTTTATTTTACCAATATGTAGATCGGAATTATTAGAGGATATACCTCTAGACTTAAATACTTCACTGAGCCAACTAGCAGTAAGCGAAGAGCAAGCTTTTTTTTTTTTTCGACTACATAATTGGGAGCTCAAGTCTCGGGATTGCCCTTTAGTTTTGACTTATTACGCACAGGAAAAATAACAAGAATGGAGCCTAGTTTAGATATTAACCAATTGAGAGAGGCTCTACATCTAAGAGAGGGGGATCAGCTAACCACAGAAAGAATACTGAAGGCTTTGGATTCGCGGCAAAACATAAATAATCAACAAAATGGAACAACATGTGATTGCAAGAAAGATAAGGAGTTAGAATTTCAAATTCTTTCACCCAAATTCGACAGGGAACCGGAAAGCTCGGTCTACGAATTTCTAGAGGAACTTGACATTTACGCAGAACAGTAGAATCTGTCGAAAGAAGAAAAATCATACCTAAGGTTCTTATAGGTAGAGCGAGGAAATGGATGGTTTTCAAGAAGAAATTCGATTCGTTCTCTAGTTTTAGACATTCGATTCTCCAGGAATTTTATTCTTTTGAATACAATTGTGAGATTCAAGAGAATATAAACGAAAGATACCAGAGAATAGATGAATCTCTTTCAGAATTTATAAGAGACATATATTGCATGTATCAGAGATTAGAGACGCCATTAAAAGAAGACGTGATTATTAAAGAAATAATAAATAAATCTTATCTGAGATTTAGAGGCTTTCTATATGGAAAGAATTTCGAGAGCATCAACAAGCTAGAGCTAGCATCTCTTGAAATACAATCTCTCCTTCTTAAAGAACACGATTACGTGGTTGCAGTTTGGAATAAATCAGAGTCAAGTAAAAAGAAGTCATTAGCTGTGGCGCAGCTTACGGGAGATAGGGGGCTGAAGAGATTCCTCCGCTGGACGTCAGAGCATTAGACCCAGCAGACTCCCGAAGAAAGAAGACGACTCAGACAGAAGCATTAGAATCGGAAAATTACAAACAGAATTTCTGCAATCATTGTAAAATTAAAAATCAATGGACATCACAGTGCTTCAAGGCGCGTGATAAAAAAAGTGTCTGCAGCAGTTTTCCAAGAAGAAAAGAAACGGGAATCAGGACCATATATATATATGCAATGTTTGGAAAAAGAAGAAATTCCTCTACACGGATACGGGTTCTGTAATAAGTCTGGCCAATGAGAAACTTGCACTCGAATTGAAGAAAAATGGTGCAGTAGTTAGTTCTTGTGAAGAGAAACTATTATTAGCTACAGGCGAAGCTACGGCAACAGGAGTCTTAAAAGCCAAATTTTTGCAGAAAGGACGTGTTTTTAAGCATCATTTCTACGTTCTTCCCGATCTTAAACGGATTTAATGATGGGTCTAGACTTCATAAAAAAGGTTGGAATGGAAATTTACTCCCAGGAAGGGACTTGGAAACTGAAGCATGATAAAAATCGAACAAGATTGGTAGCACCTGAGAAAAAAGATGAAGAAGGAATCCATATTCCAGTGACTAAAGTCTTTCTAACGGAAAGAGCACCGCCTCAGACACTCAGAAGGTGTTTTCGAACAGAACACAATAGGAAGACGAATGCTGAAGAACAAAATGCAGGTGTTCCAGCTAGAGGAAAGAAGAAACAAATATCTGACCATTATGATCCTCCATCAAAAAACGGGAAGCGATGCTTAGTAAAAGGTACAGGGCGGAGAAGATAAAACCTCCGTTAGTAAAAGGAAACCTATCTGGTATTCCGGTATTCGTTTTCTTGGACAGTGGTAGTAGCCTGTCAGCCATAAATGAAAAAAATAGCCAATGAGTTGAAGGAAAAAGGAATCAAAGTTCATAAATGTAATCAAGCAGTAGCCTTAGCAAGTGGATCCATCATTATTAATGAATACGTCATCACGTCGATAGAAATTTATGATATAAAAGTTAGAAAGAAATTTTATTTAATCCCAGGACTGATTAAGGAAGTCCTAGGTGGGAGAGATATGCTTAAATCCACCGGCATAGTTTTGGATATTAGAAACCAAGGATGGACTCTAGGTACAGAACAGGAGTTCATTTGTCCTTTTGACACAGACAGTTCTAGTTTGAAAAAAGAAATTTGCGCAGTAAACTCAATAGAAGAAAAAGGTAATGAAGAAGAAATTCGGCGTATGATAAAGAGGGTAAATCTAGATCCGGTCAATAAGGCCAAATTTGAAGAATTGGCCTGGAAGCATAAATATTTATTCTCTGAAAAACCAGGGTTATCTAGAAGTGTAAAGCACACTATTGAGTTATCTGAAGAAAAACCTTTTTTTTTTCAAACTAAGACCTATGTCAAATGAAAAGAAAAAAATCCTTAAAGAACTGTTAGAGGAAATGCAAGCTCAGGATCTTATTGAACCCTGTTATTCTGACTATGTGAGTAATGTTATTATTCCTAAGAAGAAGTCGGGAAATTACAAACTGGTGCTCGACGCGCGTCGTGTTAATCATCTTACAAAGCCTCAAATTTCAATTATTCCAAGCCTTGAGGAGTCTCTAGCCTATCTTGTGAATAAGAGATAATTCCGAAAAAGCGATTTGAGTTTCTCGTATGCACAGTGCATGATAGAAGAAAAATCCCGCCCTTATCCAGCTTTCATAACTCCGTGGGGGATTTTTAGATACGTTCGGGGAGCGTACGGCCTCATGTCTATCCCTAACACTATTTGCAAGATTATGAAATTGACTCTAGGTGAATTATATTATACAAAAGTTATCTGCTTTTACGATGACCTCCTGTGGGCAACAGATACGGAGCTAGATATGATGAATGTGCTGGATGACACCTTCTCTATGCTGAAAAATGAAGGGTTGACCTTAAGTTCTTCAAAATCGTTTTTCTTTTGTGAAAAAAAAAATAGAATTTTTAGGTTTTTCAGTATCAAACGGAATTCTATCCTGTTCTGAGGAGAAAATAAAGATGGCCAATCAGATTCAGCGACCTAAATAAAAAGAGCTGCAATCTCTAATTGGATTTTTTGGCTATCTCAGGAACCACATTCCTATAATGGCCGAGATCACTGCACCATTGACTTCGTTGCTAAGGCAGTTAGAAAAGTTCAGATGCGGGCAGACTGAGCAAGAAGCGCTGGATAAATTAAAATCCATTATAGCGTCAGATCTTAAGTTACTTCTCCCCAGGCTAAATGAAGAATTCTTTCTTTTCGTCCATTCTTCCAGTATAGCGAGCGGCTACCGAGTAGCACAAAAAGATGGAAATAACAAGATGCGGGTAGTAGCTTTTGGGTCGAAGAAACTATTCCCGTCACAGCAAGCATACGGAGCATCTCAGAAAGAGCTGCTTATAATTGTACTAGCTCTTGAACGATATCAATTGTATTTTTTCCAAACCCCGAGAATAACGGTTTTTACCGACCATAAAGCGATAACTCACATCTCTAAAGCATCCAAAGTTTCTGCTTTAATTACGAGGTGGTTGGCTCGTACTTCTAGGTTTCCTGTTGTTATTAGATATCGTAAAGGAGTAACCCACTACATTGATTATCTGTCTAGGATTAGTCAAGGCTACACAGAAGACATGAATTTTGAAGAAAACTTGGTCAGCAATGAATTCTATCCTCTAGAGACAGAAAATGACGAAGGGTATCTCAAAATAGAAGGAGAAGATGGAAAACTTCGAAGTGTTAGTGACCTTGAGTATGAAGAAGTAAACTTGGCTGAGTTGTTCAACAGCGAGGCTAGGGGAAGGAAGAGATTAGAAGAAATAAGAAAAATTATAGAGTTACTACCACCATGGTGAATAAATGGACAGAAGAAGAGAAAGTTAAAGGTTTTCTTGACCTACCTTTTTCTGGTGTGGTAGAAGAAGAAAAAGAAGATCGTGCCGAGAACAGAATGGATCTCAGCAAAGAAAATCTGGTGAGAAAGCAAGAAAAAGAAATCCTTTTAAACAAGCTGATTAACAGGCATAAGGGAAAAACCGAAAAACTCACCGGAATAATGAAACGAAAAGTTCAACAGTTAGAGAAAGTCACTCGCTTAAATAATGAGGGAATATTACTTACGAAGCTTAGGATTTTTGAGGGGGGCCATTGGGTAATATGGCTCCCTAAATCTGCAAGAGCCTCTGTGCTTGATGATCTTCATTGCAACAAACTGTCTTGCCACCCTAGTATAGCAGAAACAATTGACAAAATTAAGGTTTTATACTATTGGGAAGGGTGGAAGAAAGATATAGATCAATTTTGTCGAGCATGTGTGGTTTGTGCCCTTTACAAATATGCTCAAAATTCAAAAGTTGGTAATTTGGACAGCTCCTTGGTTAAAGACAGTGATCAACTTCTCTATTTGGACACCTTTAGCCCGCTTTTGAGATCTAAAAAAGGTGGTTATTCTTTTGTTCTCGTTCTTGTTGATGGGTTTAGTCGATTTACGAAACACTATCCTTTATGAGCAATCACTTCACAAAAAATAGCAGAGTGTCTTCTGGAATTTTTCTGTAACTATGGGTTCTATTCTCATTTGGCTTCTGACAATCACGCTGTGTTTACTAGCAAATTATGAAAGGGTCTTCTAAAGATACTCTCAATCCAACAAATTTATATTAGCAAATACCGTCCGAAAGGAAACAAAAGCGAATGCTATGTGCAACAAGCAAAGAAATTATTGGCTATGTATACTGATAGCCATGATAATTTGTCAGAAAATCTCAACTTCATTCAGTATGCCCTAAATAACCGAAAATGCGCATCTACTGGTTTCGAACCATCAGTTCTTTATTTCGGAAGGAAATTAAAATCACCATTTGTAAATTCAGGTTATTCAATTGAAGAACCCAGGTCTTCACAAAAGTCTTACTTTCAGTACGCTGAAAGAATTAGGGATAACTTTCAAGAGATACTAACAAAGGCTAATATCACTCAAATCAAGCATCATGAAAGAAAAGTTAACAATTACAATAAAGATAGAAAAGAAAATAGATTTAAAGTAGGGGAAAGGGTCTGGCCTAAATCAAAACGTCTTTCTTGTCTTCCCAAAAAGATCTCCTCCTCTCTCTTACCAAAATCCGTTGGTCCATACCTTTTAACCCAGAGAATAGCTAAGAACACGTATGTATTGCAACACTGTAAAGATGAAAAGTAGACTCGCGCCAATGCAGATCAATTCAAGCCTTTTTTCTCACCCCCAGATTTCGCCTCCCACCTTCCACACCAGCAGGAGAGTTTAGCCTGGAGGCTGCATTCGAGCCCGGAGTATGAGCTTGCGAGACCACATATTGGAGTTAGCAGAAGGAACAAAGATATCAAGGCCTAGAACTCGATCTCTTTACGTCTCGTGCAGACCAAAATGTGAAAATCCCAGTGAGTTAGAACTGCAGGTAAAAGTTGATGAAAGACTGCAGAGGGCAAGAAGAAAAAGGACTTTCAAAAAACCGAATACTCCAAAGGAAAACCGAAATCATCAAAAACCGGAGTATTACTTCACCCTTCAGGAATGGCGGGAAGCTAACTCGGCAGAAACGGTTAAAAATAGGATGGATTCAAAGGACCAGAGTGAGGACATCCTACAAATAGACTTAACGGAATCGGACGAGATTCCTTTGACGCCTGGAGAAAACCTCAATAGTGACTATGAATACCAACAGTTTCTAAGGGCTAAAAAACGTTTAAAGTTTATTGACTAAAAATGAAAAAAGTGTTGTAGTGATTCGTCGAGAATATCGGTGTGTGTTAATAATTGTGTGGTGATTAATAATAAACAAACCAAAAGGACTGCTCTGAAGAATGGTTAATTTTTCTATTAACTGTGAAAAAAGAAACTGCAATAGTGTAAAACAGATCAATATCATATATATATATGTGTGTGTGTTCATATTACTTCTTGGTTGTAAATAACATATTACTGTAAGTATCAGGTTTTTTTCTCATTTTTTTCAACCGGGTAGTATTATGCAATACCCTGTTTTTGTTAAATAATAAAAAACAGTTGCATAAAGAACATTATTATCTTTGGCCAAAGATTTAATTTTATTACTTAATATAGTTGTGTTTTATTTGGTATTTATCTATGTTGATTAGTTAGCATAGCTAACATGTAGCCTAACTCCATTCGTTCTTTTCTGTCCACAGGAGCAACAAAAGACAAATATACTATGTAAATGTCACCAGGTGTCTCCCCATTCGCACAACCCTTTCTGCTAGATTATGGTTTTCTTAATTTTCTCCCACGCAGCGGCGACACTATCGTGACCCGGCTTTCTGCTTTCCTCCCCTTTTTAAGGGAAGCGGTCGCCCCATCTCATCAGAGCTTAAACTGAACTCTCTGGTTTCGTGATCTCAAGCTGACTTAGCAGTATTCCTCCGCCTTCCGCTGGCTTAAGTGATAGCCGGGTAGGTGAATCTGGGGATCGACAAGAATGATTGTCTCCCCAGAATTTTTCTAATAGTTAGTGACAGTCGAAGTGACGACTGAAGCCTGAATGAAGGCTAGGATAGTTTTTTTTTTAATAAAAGTTAGAGACAGCTAGAATGATAGCTGGGCTAGAATGAACCAGAATGAACCCCTTTTCTTTCAAATACATCATTGGGTGGTTCCGCACCGGGTATCTATCCCGGGCCTCCTGGGTGAGAGCCAGCACCCAATTATGTAGTCGAAAAAAAGAAAAAGAAAAAAAGGCTGCTCTTCGTTTACTGCTAGTTGGCTCAGTGAAGTATTTAAGTCTAGTGGTATATCCTCTAATAATTCCGATCTACATATTGCTAAATTAAAGTTATATCGAATATGGTAAGTATTTATAGTTCTGCTTAAAGGAAACAAATCTGTACGTAACAGGAAAAGAAAGAGTGAGTTTATTTTATAAAAATAATAAGTAGAACTAGTGTTCTTAGAGACGGGGAAAAATATTTGAAGAGGTCAGAAGCGACAAGTTAAATATGAGATGCCACGAGGGGAATGAAAATAAGTGGGAAATTTTAACGATCTCCAAGAACTCTTTTCTTAACAAAATATCTGGTTTACTATGTCTTGGTGCTTTGATAGAAAAATAGTTAAAAATAAAGAATTCTACTAAGACTCCTTCCACCACTCTGGAAGTCACTAACTAAATGTTTAAATATCTGGCTATCATTCTAGCCCAGCTATCATTCTAGCTGTCTTTAACTTTTATTAAGAAAAAACTATCCTAGCCTTCATTCAGGCTTCAGCCGCCGCTTCGACTGTCACTAACTATTAGAAAAATTCTGGGGAGACAATCATTCTTGTCGATCCCCAGATTCACCTACCCGGCTATCACTTAAGCCAGCGGAAGGCGTAGGAATACTGCTAAGTCAGCTTGAGAGCACTGAAACCAGAGAATTCAGTTTAAGCTCTGATGAGATGGGGCGACCGCTTCCCTTAAAAAGGGGAGGAAAGCAGAAAGCCGGGTCACGATAGTGTCGCCGCTGCGTGGGAGAAAATTAAGAAAAACATAATCTAGCAGAAAGGGTTGAGCGAATGGGGAGACACCTGGTGACATTTACATAGTATATTTGTCTTTTGTTGCTCCTGTGGACAGAAAAGAACGAAACAAGTTACATGTTAGCTATGCCAACTAATCAACATAGATAAATACAAGATAAAAACACAACTATATTAAGTAATAAAATTAAATCTTTGGCCAAAGATAATGATGTTCTTTATACAACTGTATTTTTTTTTATTGAACAAAAACAGTTTATTGCACAGTTATTAATCTTTGATTTTCCAACTGGATATGACGTTATATCGCATCCAAGTGGAGCGTGATACGAAATTACCTTTCTTGTCATTTTCAGATAACTGGTGGCAAACTTAGTGAACTGAAATAAACTTTCTTATCTTTGAAATCTCGCCATAATGTACAATTCTTTACAAGATAGTCTGTCATAATGTTGTGTCAACAGCAAAATTCATCAGTGTCTCTACTCACCACAACAATTCTTTTTGAATTGTGATTCACAGTATGAAGCATCATTCTAGAATCTGATTCTTCATGCTTATCTTCAAGATTTTGAACTTAGATTTCGAACTTTTACTTAACAGTCTTCTGATCTTTAAAAGTACCGGAAATAACAACAAAGAGTTCTGAAAGCGATAATTGAAGCAATGCATTATCCACTTATGATCTACTTACTCAGAGAACTGTGACCTTTTATTTCCCATAGGACAGATTCTTAATCAGCAAACGCTATTGAATCTGCAAAACTGTTTTTCACAAAGCTCCTCAAGGTTAATGTAATGGAGCTAGGCTCCTACTTTTAGGAAAATGAAGCCTGGAGAGATTACTTCCAAGTAGTGGTGCTCTGAAACAAAATATGAAGATATCCCATTATCAAACCGCAATTGGGAGACGCTGACAAGTGTGAGATCTATCTACCAAGGCCAGAAGATTCCGGATGATACTTGGAGGACCAAAGTGTGATATTCCCATGGTTTGTTTAGTGATTATCAAGTGTCAGAAAATTGAGTGGCTAAAATTTGGAATGCAAATTTAAGAATCGCAGTTTCTTGTGGACTCTAATATGTAGTTGTCCGAGCGCGTATAAAAGTTCAGTATCAGTTAATGAACAGCGTGATGAAGACTGAATGATGCATTAAAGACATTACAAATACCTTTATCTTTTTAGGATATAAGAGTGGGGTAACATTATTGAGAACTAATTCTACAAATGAAATAATTTGTTCTCTTGTGTAGGGATTTCTTAAGCATATGGTTTCCTTTTGTTACGTCTTATTATAGATTTATTGTACTACAGTAACTGTCATTAGCGGATCCAGGAGGACGTTCGGGACGATTGTCTCCCCCAGTAGAGAAAACTTTCTTATATTATATATATAAATAAAACCCATCTCAAGTTTGAAGCTCTTAAAAGTAGCTCTAAGCGGCAGTATGACAACCTACCGCCCCCCAGAACTAGAACCTGGATCCGTCCCTGAGAACTGTACATAATCATAATAGGCAAAAAGTGCTTCTTCTGTAAATGAAATTTAACAGTGTGAAAACTGACAATTTATAAAATATGTTAGGTGTATCTTATTTTATTGTTTTTTTTTCTTGCCGTTACAGTAAGTATTAAGAGGAAAAGGTATCAGACACACGTGTAAACAAATTTGCAGAGTTTCTCATACTGTGAACTAGAGAAAGCTCTTTCTTTATATTCTTCGGAGAAACTTTGTGTTTTGACAAGGGATATTTTCCGAAAAGCCCCATAATTGATATTAAAAATTGATGTGTTAATTAGATTATAGACAGATTTAATGATCAGGATTATGTACTTACAGGCATACAAGATTATATATATATTATTCATCATCAGCTGCTAATATATACAGTTTGTGGGAAGGTAACTCTTGGGCCGCGTCGTGATCAGTTTCGCGCATGACTGAATATAGTCGCTTATAAGTCAGGCATTATTAGTCCTACACTAATATAAGTATACATTTTTTGAAAGAGCGTAAAATGACGAAACACGTTTAGAGGAAACATTTTTCCGAATTCGATCTTGTAAAGAATCTGTGGCGAAAAACTTATGTCAAGCGAAATCAATACTAAGTAAAAATGAAAATAACAAGAAACCCATCATATTAACTCAAAAATGCATTCGAATTAAATTGTAGAAGACAATTAGACAAACAAAATGAAAAAAAAGTTTGGATGCCCTATCTCCAATGGTTACAGAGATTTAGTGAATAATGGAAACGGCTAAAATTTCGGCTTTGTCCCCCCCCCTCCTCTCCCGTGAGGTATTTTTTCTGGCATCCGGCATTTTTGTGATCAGTGATGAGCATATATTCAAAAAATATCGGATGCCAAATTGTTACATGATTTGCCCTTAAATTCGAAAAGGAGAGCACTTTTGTCAAGTTGAAGCCTAGACTATAACCAAACTGGAGATTTATTTCTCACGACTGTCAAAATCTTAGCACGCTGTGTCTTTTGTTTATTAAGAACATCATTTACTATTCCAAGATTACTATATTTTCTGCGAAGTTCACCTTCATGAAAGAAACTTTAATAGAATGCAACGGTAACACCGTGAAATCTGGTTTGGGATCTATTCAAAATTGCTTCCTTGAGGGTAACACATGGCTTCAAGCTTCTCTACCAGTGGAATTGAAGGTATTAGGTATCCGACGAGCCATAGATTTTGCTATTCGTGCCATCGTGGCATCGTTCTATGTTTCCCGATGTCTAATACAATCACTTCTGTAACATGATATAGACTTCCATATCGATTCTAAAGCGAATAAAAAATCACTTTAGCCCTAATTCGCAGATATATCAAGTTATTACAATAAACATATCAATTAATAGCTACTAAACATTTTATTTAATGCTTCGAAAACACCTCACTCGTACCCAGTTATCGTTGATTTATTCTTTTTGTTTACACAAACATATTCCATCTATATCCGTCCATTTCGTGTATCATGTCGATAATAGTCTTTACCATGACAACATGTCATGTCAATAATAATGTTTTTTTCTTTTAACTATATATAGGCTATATGTTTGATTATTGCGCCTCTGATCATGTATTGACAAAATAGGTACAAATTGATTATAATAAGACTATATCGTTGTAATTCTGAAGTTAAAGAATGCTTTCCACTTACCTGCAAATCAATAAAAGTATGGATTGATCATTCAGGGGAAGAACCCAGCAGCTAATGAAAATTTTGGGTGTCTAACAGAGACTGACTTCCTAGGTTTCAGCGCCAATGATTAATACGTAATATTACTTAGAAAGAACTTTTCTGATGTCATTATTTGCTAAATGACTTGAAAATGTTAAATATTGTTATATAGTAATTTATTTGTAAATATTAAAAATGCAAAATTCAACTACACTTAAACGATTTGGAAAACTTACCCGTACTAATCACTATTTTTTCTTAATTTTCAAATGTAACTGAGGGTTCGTGATTTGTTTACTATTTTTTCAGATTTACACATTGAGACACAAGGAGAAAAGAGGAGAATACAATGTCAATAAACAATTCAAAAATGCATGAAATTAACGGTTAATATCAAATATATAACCATTGACAGATTTAACTCTGTAACTCATATTCTCCATTCACTTTTCTTCCTTTATTTTCAGGATTGCATCATAATTGAATTTCTCCACTGGAGATTATCTTTCATTTAGCAGCATCCAACTGGAGTTCAGCCATATAAATGAAATATTTTAAAAAGTGTATACGGCAAATTTGAGAATCGAAACCGGTTTGCCAGATTACGAAACTACAACGCTAACCACTCATCTGAAGCGTTACTTCTTCCGGCTCCATCAAACAAATAGCCTTTTTCTGTTCGCTCAAAAAGTAGCTTGTTAATAGTCTGATTGATTGGCAAAACGTAGGAATATGTATTTGAGGACTCGGAGGGCATTATATCACTGTATTCACTAAATTATGAACATTACATATTTTTTTAGAAACAAAATCCAAAATTCCTTTATTTTCAATCAAATACGGCGCGTGTATTATACTAGTAAATAAACTAAAGACGAATCAATTGTTGAATAGTAATCGTGGTTCATGGTCAAGGCGCTCGACCAGTAATCTGAAACTAGTCGAACCGAATCGGATTGACGAATGACCAGTATTTTTTTCACTTTAGAAGGTTTGGCGTCGATTGATCGGTGATGACACACGTATTATTATGTTCAGATATGATTCAGATTATGTTGAATGCTCGAATGTTTCAATAAGTGAACTATAAAATCTTCAGGAATAATAATAGTTATAATAATAATAATAATAATAATAATAATAATAATAATAATAATAATAATAATAATAATAATAGTAATAATAATAATAATAATTATTATTATTATTATTATTATTATTATTATTATTATTATTATTATTATTATTATTATTATTATTATTATTATCACAGAATATTAAAAGTTAGGAGCTTATTATTGCATTACAACCAGAAGAGGAATTTCTTATCTCGTTACTGAAACAAAACAAACAACATTGAGACGAGAGTTAACATTTTAAATGCAATACGGGACAAGGCTTACTTGAGTTATCGTCTCGCTTTAGAGATGGAAATCGAGACGAGACGGAAAGTATCGTAAACATTTCTGGTTCTATCTCGATTCTCGAAATAGTGTAAATCCACTCTTTAAGTAACAATTGCTTGTTAGACTGCATGATCGGCTGAATTATCACATTTATCGTGGTGTTTAGATTGAAACAAATGTATCACTGGACGATCTTCCGTTGGAAATTAATCAGCAATAGCCATCAGTTACGTGCTATGGTCTTGGATCTGGCATGAGGCAACAGAGTTGCGTTTAATGAAGGCGACGGTGCTGCGTAAGGACATCTACCAATATAGAGGAAAGCAAATACAGAAAAACAAGTTGTGCATAGAGATGAACTGTGCACACAAATATTCCACAACGTAAACAAAGTAATGGACGGAGATCAATGAACGTGGCAAGGAGACAGCAAAGGCCAATACAGCCTGATTGGAAGACTGTGGTATTGGTTAGATTATACTCCTGATTATAATGAACATAATGACTCTTAATCAGAAGGCCAAGTTCCTAATGTTATTTACTTTACTATTTGCTATCTACTGTTACACGACGTTTAAGTACAGAGGCAAAAAAAAAAGACATTAATATTGACAGAAGATTGGAACAATATTTCCCTTGAAACTGTACATAATATCACTACAAGTTTGTTACACCACGTACGTCGTTTTGTAGCAGCACGTAGAAAGCATTTTCAATATTTAAATTGAATGTGGCAAAGGTAACAAACCTGTTACTCAAGTACAGTGCTATTAAATGAGGCCGAAACATTTTCCTCTTTTTTGTGCTTATAACGGAAGGCTTTATTTGCAAACATATACTACTCAAGATAGACAGCAGATTGTATCATTAAAATGATAACATGCCATCTTACGATTTCATGTATGGTTCTTTGAAACACAGAAACTTTCTGTTTCATAAATTAAAACAGAATGATGTAGAAAAATGATAAACATATAAAATCCTTAGCCATAGTGTACACCATACAATATTTATCACAAGTATAGAAGCGCTTGTATTCAAGTTACATTATTACTTATAATTTCTGCGTTATACGTTGTAGGCGATTTATATTAAAGAAATAATAAGCATAGACATATCTTAATGATACTTGTTTCAAATATCAGTTTAATGCACCGATTTCTCTTCTCCGCGAATACATTATTATTAAAATTAAAGTAATTATCACCGTTCTCGGGTAAAGACGTTTCGATAAAAACGACAAGATGGGAGGTAACGTAAAGTTAAGCGATAACTAATGTAGGTGGAGAACGTAAAATTTTCAGACACTTACTCACTTTAGCCAGTGCTGTCGTTCAATACATTTAGCGGTCTGTTCTATTATATAACCTACTAGCAGCGTTCACCCCGCTTCGCTGCGGTCACCCCGGAACGCAATAAACTTTGTTACTTAGATAATTTTTACTTTTTCGCTTTCAAGTGATATGATAAAAACCATAGAAGATTGCAGTAAATGTTAACATTATATCGCCTGTCATTTATGTTAACCCGCCCCGCTTCGCTGCGGTCACCCCCGAACGCAATAAACTTTGTTACTTAGATAATTTTTACTTTTTCGCTTTCAAGTGATATGATAAAAACCATTATAACGCCTGTCATGTATGTTAACCCGCCGAGTGACACGGTCATGCGGGTTGCATATAAATACGTTTATTTTTATACCTATGATGAACTAACAAAGGATTTGTACGTAATGGACACCTGAATGGTCAATTATCTCAAGACACTGGTAATTGAAAATTAAAGTGATATGATAAAAACCATCTAGGGTCCAAATCCTAATAACCCCCCAAAAATAAAAGAAATTGGTTCAGCCGTATTAGCGTGATGAGCGGACAAAGGATTTGTACGTTCTCTTTTATATATATAGATATATTATTATTATTATTATTATTTATTTATTTATTTATTTATTTTTCGGAAGTACTAGATCTAGGATGGAAGAGACTTTTACCGATAGGATCGAGTGAACTGGATGAATAACAGAACTGACTTTAACCTATACTTTATTATGAGCCACACAGATTACAAGGCTATCTGCAAACTATAAGACATCCGACCATTCAGCTACAATTTATGTCAGTACTAGAACTCTGATACTCCGCTTGTTAAATGAATACTAAATTAATTATTTCTTACATCTACGAATCACAAGAATTCACCATTTCCTACTTATTCTATGCTATTAGGGACAATCGTACCAACTAGTATGCAATTGCCTAGCATTTTTGACGCAACCACAATCATGTATCAAATAAATCAAAACAGAGTGATAAAAAAAATCTATTGTTTAGTTCTCGTGGGTACATATAGAGGGGGCGATGACATTTATTGAATTGTCTTAGTCAGTTAGGTCGGTCGGCAATTATTGAATTGTCAGTTAGATCGAAAAGACACTCTATGTGCATCGTTCGTCGACTGTCTGATGCATAAACCTTCTGCCTCTATTCGTGAGTGAAAATTGTCGATGAATTATGGAAACTGATATATCCCACGTGAACACTAACTGCAAAATACCTACTGGGCTTCTACCAACCCAGTATGTGGCCAAGCTCAAATTCACTTACGGACAATTCAATAATATGCGTTCATTGATGTCGTCCTCATATTATGGACTTAAAATGTTAGCCACAAAACACGTTCTCGTGCTGACACTCTTCAAACTACTATCACCATGCTGTGTGCAGACATTACAATCAGCCTGATATCTGGCAGTCAGTTTGCTGGCACTTTCAACTTAAAATCACGATATACATTTATTTTCATACGAATGTCGGGTGATATATTGTAGTATGAGAATCAGAAGAACATAACTCCAAAAATGAGGTTTATATTTTCTTTATGTTTGGAAATAATTTTGAAAGGCCCACTTGGTGTAAATAGAAAGGAACGCCATCTATTCTCCTTGTAGATCATCTGTTGTAATGTAATTCAATTACCATCTTATTTAAAAAAACATGTTTCTAAGAAAATAATATTTATGTCCTCTCTCCATTAAACCTACGAAAATGGAGTTACGTTCCTCTGGTTCTCATGCGACAAAATATGACATGTTTTCAACTTAACTATATGCATATATTTCCTTTATACATTGAAATTCTGGTATCTCCAACTGACCTATATCCCTTTGGGGATCCCATGGTACAATTTGTACCATACGGGATGTTTCATGGTACATTGCGTTATAACTCTCCTATTTGAGCTTTTTCGTCCGTTTTTTCAAGTTTTTCAAGTCCAGAGGCATTGCAGAAGACATTACGGATGGCTTCACACCTTCCTGTGTCGAGACATAGGAGGTGAGGACGTCATAAATCTAAAATTTATATTTTCGTGTAATACTTTTTCTTTGGGATGGGGGTTATGTAATGTATTTTTGGCGGGTTTATTTTTGCACGTAGAAGATTGAAATTTTGCACAAACGTGCAGTCCACCGAGTAGTATTTACCAGGTTTTTTTTAAAGATTTCTGCGTTAAAACAGGGGGGGGCGGATCCAGAGGGTCAAAAAATTGAAAAAAGGGATATTTTTACCCAAAAATTACGTTTTTCCTCATTTTCATGCCTCAGATACATGATAGAGACAAGTGAATGGTACCGCCTAAAAGACAGAATGATGTGCGACACATGGCCCTAGGGTAATTAGGGAAGTGTAAGGGAATTTTTATCAAAACATACTTCTGTATAGGGGAATTTTGGACATTTTCGGTACTATATTTGTGCTGGCTTATTTTTGCACCTAGAAGATTGAAATTGTGCACAAACATTCAGTCCACCGATTAGTATTTACCAGATTTTTTCAGATTTCTGCGTTAAAACAGGGGGGTACAGAGGGGGTAAACATTGAAAAAGGAAAATTTTTACCAAAAAATCTCTTTCACGGGATTTTCCCCTCTTAGATACATAATGGGGACAAGTGAATAATACCGCCTGAAAGGCAGTTTTATTCTGAAGAGAATGGTGGGCGAAACAGGACCCTAGGGTAATTAAGGATGTCTCAGGGAATGTTTAAAAATTTCCCTCTGTATACGGGAATATGGAACATTGTCGGTATATTTTTTTGGCGGGCTTACTTTTGCACCTGGAAAATTGGAATTGTGCATAAACATTCAGCCCAGCGAGTAGTATTTACCAGATTTTTTAGGTCGCTGCGTTAAAACAGGAGGGGTCCAGGGGGGATAAAAGTTCAAAAAAGGATATTTAGACCCAAAAAATCCCGTTTTTTCTCATTTTCCCGCCTTAGATACATGATGGAGACACGTGAGTCATACCGCCTGAAAGACAGTTCTATTCTGAAGGGAACGATGGGCGAAACATGACCCTAGGGTAATTAGGGATGTCTCAGGAATTTTTTTACCTGAGATCATGGTGTTTTACGGTAATTTGGGGCATGGTGGGAATTCCTGATAAAATTTCTCCCGCCTTGGTATTCAAGATAGAAACTTGAAATTTGGCACACACATTCAGTATACCAAGTACTATTTATCAGATTTTTTTAGATGGCTAGGTTCACACAGGGTTGCTCCAGGGTGGCCCAAAGTGCGAGAAAAAAATTCCCTCCGAAATTTTCCCTTTGACATCATTTTTCCCACTCCTGGTATATGGTATGAGCATGCCAGTAACATAATTTGAAATCCAGTTCTATTCTGAAGAGAATGAGGTATGAACCATGATCCTAGGATAAATAGTGACGATGCAGTAGCTGCTTGACTGAAAGTCTAAAAAATAGCCCAAAAATCTCGGATCTCTTAAGGGATTTTGCTCTGTAACTCTTCTGAGTATTTCGTAAGAAAGTATACGTGATAATTCATTCATATGGTATATCTTCAATGAAACTATGACAGAATTCTGGCATGTTTAATATTTATTTATGTGCTTACTTGAAAATTATAGGGGCCCGCGGTGGCTCAGTGGTAGAGCGTTCATCTCTGGTGCTTGGGGTCCCGGGTTCGATCCCAGCCCCCGCCAAGTGAACTTTGTGGTGGACAAACACCGCGTGCGTGGGTTTTCTCGGGGTTCTCCCGTTTCCTCCCACTTTCTTCATTCCACCATTTCATTCATTCCTCATCATCACCGTCTCCTTTAGCCTAACCGGCATAACCGTGGGACGTAAAACTCAAAGATTTCATTTCATTTTCATTTTTTTGAAAATTATAGCTAAGAATATAAATGTTGGAACAGCCTCCCACATTTTTCCGCATAAATGAAAGATAGACACCAAATTCAAAATATATTATATAATTAACCGTGACCGTAGCTAATATATCATTCAAGGAACGGATATACCTCATCCATTTGTGGCTCTTTAAAAATTTAAACATAATTAAACTGCTGGAAGGACGACATATAATTTCACATTCTGAATTCAATTAGCTTGAAGTTGAAACTAGAAGAATAATTGTCATTAAGAAATAGTAATCTTTATATTTTTTCAGAAAATTATTTCTTCTATACATTGTAATTAAGATTCATTAACTCTTTTATCTAATGAACATTTTGTCTACTATAACTCGATCAGAAGCACAGTGTTACGTTCACAGGGAATTTACTATTTGTATTGTGTCCTGTTATTTATGAGTTAAAAGTGAATTAAATGATTTCAAAATTTTTAGAATGTTATTCATTAACGTTGACCATTTATTTCTTTCTGAGCACGTTCCTTCTTTCATTCGTTTATTATTATTATTATTATTATTATTATTATTATTATTATTATTATTATTATTATTTCTAACGTTTATTCATTTACAAATGTTCATTTACGTTATGAACTTTGAGCTTCTTCGGGAACGTTAAAGCAATGTTACTGTTTTCCGAGGATACCTTACACGTGCAGAGTGTACCGGTTTGAGGTTTAAACAATCATTCCAAATTATATGTTCTGAAGTGGACTTGAACAAGACTATGTTAAATAGCGCGCTGCCTGAGAATTACATGTTTGCCGAGAATGTACGGCCTTTGTGACGTCGTACGTGCCAGTTATAGAGAGGGTAAGGTATCACCAGGTGACTTGGAATACTAGGTCACGAATTTTGTGCTTGTCAACCTAGTCTGGGCTTCACTTCCGAGCACTGCTGCCAACGCGGAAAACAAAATTATCGATTTTTGTTTTTAAAATTATCGTATATTCATTATGAACGTGATAATTGTAGACACAAGTATAATATTACTAGTAAGAGCAATAAAATAAAATATAATAAATTTACCTGGTAATTTTCAGTTTCAAACTCCACATCGATGTTTACAAACCTCGCTTGCATACAGATGCAATGAATGACATCCATTTTTGTAATAAATGCTAAGGAAGTCCCTCTGTAGCTTACGTGCAACAAAATTATATTTTCCAATCATTTGGTTGCACACATTGGATGTGCAGCCTATTACATTTTCAAGTGGGATATTACTATTTGTTCAAGGAAGTCAAAGTATCTGTAGACTCATCGATTATTAAACTGAATATTGGTTTACCAGGTCCACACACCTATTTTAGGTTTTTTAGTTTACGACCCACTCGGGAGAGTAATACTCCCGGAAGTACGTTTTTCCGCGCACTACTCTAGCCAGCTGTTTTACGCGCTATCCTAGCCAGTTGTTTTAAGTTGGTCACAAAATTTATATCATGAAGTACAAGGGGAACAAAACGAGCCCTATATCATGGAGTAAAAGAGCATAAGTACTACAACTACTTATTGGCACAAAAGTAAATAAATAACTTTTTTAAGTATTATTTTCATATTATTTTATTTTAATAAGTGTTATAAAAACGTAAAAAGTAAAAAAAAAACTTTCCTCGGGCCGGGTTTGAACTCACGCCAAAAGATAATTTTATTACTAGCATATAGCGCTAGCCCAGTCGGCCGCGAAGGCGGACAGCAACAAGCGTTTGATTTCTGCTATTTTAATGCAACGTGGCAAGAAGTGGAAAACGCCAACCAATCAGAACTGTGTTTCTCGTTTCTACTTCCGAGTGCATTACTCTCCCGAGCTAGTCCTTTTAGTTTTTACATCTAAAAGCACTCACATTGACGCGCCCGAATAACAGAGCCTTCTATCCGACATGAACAACAACAATATTCCCGCGTCCACGTAAATGTAATTGTACCGTGTCATGCGAAAACGAACTAAGCGCCACTTTCATACTTTTAAGAAAATTACGTTTAAAGGTTGATGTCCAGCATTAAGGTAGCCGTAATCTAAAGTGAAATTATGTTTCTTTTTTTGGAAAGGTGTTGGTTTTCCTCTCTTTTCGATTGTGCAAAACATTATAATGCTTATCAGGAAACAATCGTCGCATTTACATGGATTTTCAAAATTTGGCGCTTAGTTCACTTTTCCATAACACGATACAATTGATATTTAAAGAATGAATGCAGGGTTACCATGTGCCAATTTGCAAATGGTTATATATGTATTGTAGCGAGAATGACTGTTAAAAACCTCACTGTTTGTATGATTTATAACTATTTAATGCACACCTACTATTTACTTGCACATTCAAAAACTTCAAAAAAGTGTGTCTTTTAAAATTACCGTATATTCACCTATTATTGCAAGGGCATTATCGTATATCGTATTAAGGTTTAAATTATCGTATATTACAATAAATAATCGTATGGTTAGCAATCGTGCATCAGAGCCCTGGTATGATCCGGTAACTCGGAGATCCAATGGGATTCGGTGGTGCTAACAAATAGTTGATCAAGGGGCAGACAAAATATCAGCGATCCAGAATTACTTCAGAATTTTAGAATGTGTTTATGATATTCAATTCTTGAGTTGAAACGATCATTTGTTTGATCCTGGGTGTGACATCATATTTTAAATAATTCAAATACAGATGGTGATCAGAAAAATGGAAACACCTGTAGTTGGCAACACGTCAGATGTATGGGTTGGCAGTGATGTCGTGGCGCCTGCAGCGCCGGACCGCTGGTGGTGGTGTGTTAGGTCGGTCTCCATACTACGTTAGGCACAGTGGAACAGCAGTTTACAGTGGCTGCAGCAGACGGAGGTAGTGTAAAATGGGAGACCTCTCAGATTTTCAAAGAGGGCAAATTGTTGGTGCGCGGTTATGTGGAGTGAGTGTGACGCCAGTGGCTACTGTGTTAGGTGTGTCGCGTGGAACAGTGTCGAAGGTGATGACATCCTACACAACACACGGGAAAACCACATCGGGGAAGTGGAACAGTGGGCGGAAGAAAATCATGAGTGACAGGTCACGCCGGGTGTTAAAGCGCATTGTCACGCAGAACCGTAGTGCCACTGCGGAGCAAGTGACGGAGGAACTCAATCAGCACCTCCCCCACCCTGTTTCGACAATCACAGTCCGCCGCGAATTACATGACATGAACTTACGGGGACGTATTGCACGGGCCAAACCGCTCATCAGGGACCATAACGCTTTCGCACGCCGCAAATGGTGCTGCGACCATGCAACTTGGACCGTTGAGGACTGGAAACGTGTGATATGGTCGGATG
This sequence comes from Thermobia domestica, assembly GCF_964235325.1. Classification (NCBI taxonomy): domain Eukaryota; kingdom Metazoa; phylum Arthropoda; class Insecta; order Zygentoma; family Lepismatidae; genus Thermobia; species Thermobia domestica. Next base: position 195,529,521 of record NC_137463.1, on the reverse strand, counting down.
AGTCATCCTTCACCCTATTCCCAACCACGGACCGTGTTTATGTGTGGAGAACGCCTAAAGAAGCTTATGATCTGCAGTGTCTCCGCCCAACTGTGAAACATGGCGGCGGCTCGGTGATGCTGTGGGTCGCCATATCATGGTTTTCATTGAGTCCTGTGGTTACACTTAGCGGGCGAATCACTGCCAACGATTATGTTGCAATTTTAGTAGACCACTTGCATCCTATGGTCCGGATGTTGTTCCCGGACAATGACGCCATCTTCCAGGATGATAATGCACCCATTTACATAGCTGGTGTTGTTGCAGCGTGATTTGAGGAACATCGGGATGAAGTTCAACACCTCCCCTGGCCCGCCCAATCCCCAGATCTCAACATAATTGAACATCTGTGGTCCATCTTGGAAACACGACTCTAGTGGCGATTTCCACCTCCATCCTCTCTTACAGAACTGGCCGATGCCCTGCACGAGGAACGGTGTAAAATTCCACTTGCTACCATTCACGACCTCTATGCCTCCATCCCACGTCGCATCAAGGCTGTTCTGAAGGCGAAAGGTGGCCCATATTAATCTGGTAAGTTGCAATTTCGTTCAGGTGTTTCCATTTTTCTGATCACCATATGTATAATTTCATGTTTATTTGTCTTAAAAGAGGATATATTAAAAGTGATTATTGAACACATACTATAGAAAAATATTTACCAAAACACCACTTGGGCTCAGTGACACTTTTCTTATTCTATACTCCAAATTTTACGGGTTTCCTTGATTAAAATTTGACGAGTTATCATATAAAAACATATAGCTTCTCTTTTCTATGATTATCACGTCTTTATGCTCCAATTAAGCTTCTAGATATATTTTCGTTCAAGTTTTTGACACGCACAGACAAAGCAATAACCGAGAGAGAAAGTTATAAATTTAGTGAAGAGAGATGCAGATAGAGGGAGAGGGAAAAATGGTTTCTTATAATAAGATTAGCAACCTGACATATACTTAAATTGTATCTTGACGATATTTCGTCGCTTTCTGGTATTTCCTTGTCACAATGGGTCTACCCAAGTCACTCATGGTCACAGGTCTATCCGGGTTGTTTCGGATAATTGATTTGTCCATGTCATTTGTCTGAGTCTGAGCCTTCTGGATCATGGGCTATGGACGTGGCTCATTTCATTTTTGATGCGTGCCACCTCGGTCAATCTAGTGATTGCGTTACAAAGAATAGTATCCCAAGTAATGTGAAATTGGACATCTAAATCGCATTATCGAAACGTAATTTACTCTTTTTTAATTTAATTTTCAGTTATATCCTGTTAATAGCTCCATTATTTCGGCTCAAAAATTGTAATGAACCTTACGTCATGATAACCATTTTCGACAACTTGGCTTAATTCATTAATCAAGGTACGGACATACTACATCCATTTGTACCTCTTTAAAAATTTACATATTCTATTTGATTTAATTGGTCTTAACCTATACAACATTCTCAATTCTGAGGTTACTAATATAAAAACAGAAAAATGATCACTGCGTAAAAGGATTCTTCATATCACATCTTACCCGAGCAAAATTGTTTGTATGTTACGTATTAGATTTGTTAACTCTTGTCGTTTCTTGTATTTCTACCATCACAAAATACGATATAAACCCCTGAATTTAAGGATAATTTTTAAATTTGTAATTTTAACTCGTTTCTGCCCTCTATGAGTCAATAAATAAGTGTTTACACTTTTCAAGTGGGGATAATAATTATTGCATAGAAACAATTTGAGTTTAAAGAAACCTATCTCTGAAGAGAAGTTAGGAACATCTTCCACTAGTGTAAAACGTTTGCAATGTTGGGAAGTTACGGAAACTATGCATGAGCGTTGCCGATGCATTATTTTTGCATGATCGTGTTGTAGGACTTGGCGTATAGTTTTCAAATAAAATCAGTGCTGACAAATATTAAGTATATTAACCAGAATTCAATACATAATACACAGCACATTCTGAGTGCTTCGCATACATTTAACATTTAAATACTTTTAATATAATGGTCCATTTATATTTTTCAACATTAATATAATTTACAATTCCCATACTAAAAAGTGTGGTGTTCCTTTGTTTGGGTATTTTTAATTTTATATCTCTTTCCACTATATTGAGACTATGAGATATGAGAAACGAACTACATGTTTACACTCATCTGAATCTCGCAATATTAAAAGCTTCTCTATTTTCTTGTTGTTGAAGTTTGGCGTTCGGTTCCAGCAACGAGATTATATGAGACTTGAGGCTGAAGTTTAGGAGGGAATCTAAACCACTATGTGTTTTTGCAGGCAATTAAACACGCGGATCCTTTCACTAACATCTCATTTCAGATTATTCAAGAGATGTGGACGCGAGTGTCCACCGAAATAACAGTGTTACTATACAGTTTAGCAAAAAAGATGTGCTTCTTAAACTTGAGATAGACAATTGCTCTGCTCTTCCCATGCCCCTGGGGCTAACTCGCACACATCTGAAAGTGCTGAGAAGCAACTAGTATGTAATACATTAGGCAGAGACGATATTTACTTATAAGCTGCAGCACAGAATATTTCATCAACGTTCAGATCTTTTTGTTATCTTAAGACTTCAATTTCCCCAATTAATGTTTTCAAGTAATGAATTGTAGGCCATCTTAAGTAACCAGTATTATAGAAGTAAGAAGTATAAAATAATCTTGATAATCCTTACATTGCCTTATCTTATATATAAAAGAGAACGCACAAATCCTTTGTTCCCTCATCACGCTAACGGCTGAACCAATTTCTTTCATTTTTGGGGGGTTATTAGGATTTGGACCCTAGATGGTTTTTATCATATCACTTTAATTTTCAATTACCAGTGTCTTGAGATAATTGACCATTCAAGTGTCCATAACGTACAAATCCTTTGTTAGTTCATCATAGGTAAAAATAAACGTATTTATATGCAACCCGCATGACCGTGTCACTCGGCGGGTTAACATAAATGACAGGCGATATAATGTTAACATTTACTGCAATCTACTATGGTTTTTATCATATCACTTGAAAGCGAAAAAGTAAAAATTATCTAAGTAACAAAGTTTATTGCGTTCCGGGGTGACCGCAGCGAAGCGGGGTGAACGCTGCTAGTCTATAATAAATACATTATAATCATCTAAATTATAGTCACTTAAAACCCAATTATTGTAATCATTTAACAACTGATGTGGACCTTTTTTCGGGTTACCTAGTTATTGACAGCAATTAAACGAGTTTAGCCAAAGAGTATTACTTTCGCGCCCTTTGTTGACATTGTTTTTGTGTTGTTATTTTTTGTTTGTTAACACTTCCCAGTGTAAAATGGCAAAGTTAAGCTGTATCTTGGAATTTCTGTATAAATAAGTAGGTCTATATTAATTAGACGATTTTTTTCTTGCTGACTGAATTATTTGGGAATGTAACATAATTTACAATGCCTCTTGGAAGATGTTTTAAGATTGTCATTAAACTCAAAGAGTAATAATAACTTAGTCTTTCATAAAAAAAAATATTTCATTTACCTAAAAATGATAATATTTATACACTTGACATCCTAATCCCGACAATAGAACTTGAAATTAAATGCAATAGTTTCATCACAGTGGGCTCTTATACAACAAAAACTACTTTGTATTCGTAATTCTTAGTTACTTCAACGCAGAGCCGTAGCTAGAAATTTTGGCGCCTGTGGCGAAGTAGAATCCGACGCTCTCTACACTTACCGTACCATTTGTTTTTTACAAATAAGAGAAAATTTTGTTGTTATGCTACAATTAATTTTAATAAGTTTCTTGGACACGCCATTGCAACAACCAAAATCGATAATTACGTGTAAGAGCTGTTTTCAAGAGAATTATTTTTAACTTTTAATTAGATTTTGTAAAACTACCTTTGGCTGTTCTATAGAAATCCACTTGGAGAACAGTTATGCTAATTTACAACTTTAACAACGTTTCATAGTATCGATAAGAAATAGAATTGAAATAAACTAGAAACTATGTGCTTTTAAAATGTTCGAAATGGGTGATAGCATGAATTTCTAGTAAATTGTAAATATTTGTAATTTGATTCTGCGTGTGGCCACACGAATAGCATCGATTATTTTCAAATATATATTACGAAATGTAACAGAAGTTCAGAAGCAGCCTTCTTTGTGAATTTCTTAATATTGATATATGGAGGTTAAAATTATGTCCAATGTTTGTACTTGAAATCCAAAATATAGTTTGGCTACTATATGTGTTTGAAAATATAGTAATTACTTAATCAATGAAAAGTCAGAATTTATGGTTTCTTATTATTAATTAACATATCAAAAATATACTAACTCACATATACACAAATGTGTATATCTATCTTATTTGTGGAACTTATGGCCCGTAGTTTTTCTTGCAACCCTGGACTTTCTCTACAGGAGGCTCTGGATTTCTTGTTTGATGATTATGTAACAAGCAACTTGGAAAATAACTTCTTGGAAAATAAGAAAATGTGGTATAAGTTAATACAACAGTAGTGTTTCACAGAGGGTCGTCCCAGGCAATGGAGGGAAGCAAAGCAATATCAAACAAAAAAGCGTCATGAAACAAAACTTCTGCAGGATAGGAACCTGGAATATGGAATCACTGTTACAGAGTGGAAAACTGGAAAACTTGAAGAAAGAAATGAAACGCATGAATATATCTTGTTAATCAGAAAAGTTTGATGGGCTGATGGAGGAGACATGTGTAGCAGGGACTTCAGAATGGTATGTTCAGGAGCTGTAACTGTACAGCAGAAGTCGGTTTTGTCTTCAATAAGAAGTTAGGACAGAAAGTTATAGGCAGCTGGAGATACAATGAAAGGAGGGTAATGTTAAAGAGAGCAGCAGAGCCAAGGAGTATCACAATAATCCAAGTATTTATGCCTACATCAAGCTATACAGAAGAGGTAATAGAAGAAACCTATGGGGAAATAGAAGAAGTATTTGTGAAAGTTCGACTAGAACAATTTAATCATCATTGGTTTCTGGAACGCTGTAGTTGACAAAGGCAAACAAGAGAATGTAACAGTAATTTCAGCCCAGGAGAAAGGAATGAGGAAAGTGCTAGACTAGTTGAGTTCTGAAAAGCCATAATCTTACTGTGAAAAATACTCTCTTCTAACAACAACTAAGTTGAGTTGAGTTGATTTTAGTTTAGCGTCCCTTTCAGCAGCGAGGCTATATGAGACGTGGACCTACTGATTAACGTGGAATTCGAACCACATGAGCTCCCGCCGGGAATCGAACCCGGGTCACCCACGCCAAAGGCGCGTACGCTAACCGCTTAGCCACGGATGAGCTCAACCACTAAGAAGAAGATACACATGCACAAGACCAGTAGACAAAGAGAGCAAACACCGACTTAAGAAGAAAATATTGGTATAGCCAAACAAAACATGGAACACACACAAGCTAAGAAGAGGTAAAAACAAGAAAAGGGAATTTGCAACTGCTACAGACAAAGAGACTTCTAAGGTAGCTTTAGCGGGTGATGATATCAATTCGAAATGCTAAGCCATGAAAGCATAGATTATAAAGGCAGCCGACGGGCACATGGGAAGAGAACCGGAAACTCAATATAATCCCTGGATAACAGCAAAAATATTAGACATGATGGAGAAAAGAAGACAGTTCAAGATAATAAACATAGAAGAGGAATACAATAGGTGCAGAAATCACATTAACAGGAAAGTAAAGAAGGCTAGAGAAAACTGGATAAATAACGTGTGCAAGGGAACCGAGGAAAAAATAGTCAAAGGCAATACAGAAATAGCATATAGAAAAGTTAGAAAACAGATCGGTGAAAAACAGAAATGCACATACATTATCATAGATATGTAAGGGACAGAGCCAAAAGAAGAGAGACAGATAACAAGAATATGCATGTTATACATCGAAGAAACCTACCAAAGAGACAGATTGAACGAAGATGAGATAGAGAATTAAGGAGACGTTAATGAAAATGAATTAGGAACATCAACTCTGCAGTGCGCATTCGACAATGCTTTTGAGAAAATGTAACATGTTAAAGCCCCAGGAATAGACCAAATACCAAACGAAGTGATTAAGAATCTCGAAATAGCAACAAAGGTGAAATTATTTAAGCCTATTAATGAAATATACATCTCAGGGAAAAAACCAAGAGACTTCGAGAAAAGGAGATTGGTCCCTATCCCGAAAGAAAAGACGCACGGAAATGCGAAGAAGAAAGAACATTAATCTTGCTTTCCCATGCACCAAACATACTGTGCAAAATTATCGCACAACGAATGTATAAGAAAATCGAAGAACATCTGTCGAAAGAAAAGTTTGGATTCAGAAGGAAAAGTCGAACAAGGAAAACAATAGTGAGTCTAGGGCTGATCATGAACACCACTTTAGAGAATGTTTTGACAAGGTAGATTGGAATATCATGTTGAGAGCGTTGAAGAATCTGAAGGTGAATTGGAGAGACAGAAGAATAATATACCAACTTTACAGGAACCAGACAGATGTTATAGGAAGAGATCAGAAGGAAGCAAAAATAAGTAAAGAGTAAGGGAAGGATATGGATTATGAAAGAATGGTTTGATAAAAACTAGAAAGAAGTAAAAGTAAATGGCCGGGTTTTCATCACAATAAAATTTAGCACTGACAATAAACATAGCACTGACAACGGAGAATGCAAAGAACTTACAGGAAGCACTTTCAAACTTAAACGACCAAACAGTAAAAAGTGCCGAATGAAGATAAATAAGAAGGAAATAGAAGTGATGAGTGCAGAAGAGCAGGACAGGAAGGTGTAAACGAATGGCTAGAAGCAGAGAAAATGGAAGACGTTCCCCTATTAAGGAAGTATAATATCCTCGGACGGAAGAAGTGGAAAAAGACGTAAGTTCCAGAATAGCACATGGTAAACAAGCATTCAATAGTGAAAGAGGACTGCTAACATCAAGAAATATGTCGTTGGAGTTTCGAAAAAGATTTATTAACACCCTGACATGGAGCGTGATGCCTTACACTGAGACATGGACACTGAGAAGAGATGAAATATATCAGCTGGAAGCACTTGAAATGGGGTGTTAGCACAGAATTCTGCGCATTTCGTGGACCGAAATGAAAAGGAAGGACGTACTGTGGGAAGCTAATGAAGGACGACAGATCATGAAGATAATAGGAGAAAGAAGAAACAGAATGAATGGCCATCTTGTTCGGCATTCCAATTGGATCACCGTGTTAGTAGAGGGAAAGACAGAAGGAAAACCAGAAAGAGAAAGACCAAGGATAGAATATCTAGACGCAGGTACGAAGAAAAGTCCTTATCAAAGTATAAAACAGCTCTCCGAATGGAGAGAAAAGTTATAAAATTTCAATCTTGCTCAACACCCTGTGGTTCAGATGAGAAAGAAGAGAAGAATGAGACTTTTAACCTTCTCCAATCCAATACACAAGAGTGCTTACCAGATCTCTCTTAATTAATGTATTGGTAGTTGCTTCCTTAAGCATCAATTGTACGGTCATATATTGCATTTTGTTAAGATAGATTATGAAATTCAGAAACCAGAATTTGATGAATTATTGAAATTTGAAGACGAATTTACTAAGTCTATTCGTATATGTTCAAAAATAGATTTTTATTACTATAACCATTACAAATGAATAAACCTGTGAAGGCATCCGTTTGTTTGTAGATGGAACTATTGATCTTCAGTCAAACCTGTATGAAAAATTGATCTCGTCTAGACCTCAGCTGTATGAGGCGATAACCTACAGTTTACTTATTTTTGGAAAAAATGGAATTGAATGTTTAAGAGCATTGCATGTACTTAATCTGCTGCAAAAAAGTACTCAGTTTACAGCTTCGTCAAGAACATGATCTCTTCCGCTTGTTCTAAATTTTTGTCAATTTAGCATTCGAACTATAGATTATACAAAAAGAAAATTAAAATAGTTTGTTTGTACTTATTGGTGGTTATCACCATTTACGTGCATATGCATTGCTAGTTATTACCTTTTACAAGAAAAGTACTTTTATTAATGGTTCAATTCGAATTTTTATTTAACGCTTGTAAATACCAGTGACACATATCAGGATAGAGAGGAGGAAGGAATCAGCTTCGATCTATTTGAAGGTCCATCTGGGCATTTACTTGATGTGTCGAATGAAAATATAGTATTAAGAATAGCACTTATTACATTGTTTCGTAAATATGTTGATGGCAAAGCAATGGCTAACTTTTGACTGAAAAATTAATTTAACAAAATGCTAATTAGAAATCCTTAATCTAGAACTAGTGGCATAGAGATATCTTTCATACTCTAGACGCAATTATAACACTACTCTGATACACAAAATCTGACAAGTTTTCTCTTCAAATTAGTACTATAAGCACATTTGCAATTGTACTTGTAGCTGGATCTTTAGTTTAAACCTGCGGCATGAGGTACTTTATGTGCTGCTTAAGTTTCCTCACTACCAAGTCATCTAACTCCCCTACTAAAACTATCTATCGCAGTATAAAGAAGCAAGTTAGGCTTTGTTACTAACAATAATTCAAATCCAGCACTTGATGTGTTACAACAATCAATGAATTCGTTAATATACCCGAGTCTATTAATATAAGATATGTCATCGGGAGAAAAGACGAGTTTAAGATCTCTGCATTTCACTCTCTGAAACTTCTTACGAACACTTCAACGAACTGAAATCACTATAACAATATATCAGACATTAAAACAGTGGCAACTGGAATAGTTTACTCCCTTTACATTACGCAACCCGCACTAATTTCTTGTAGTTACTTGTAGATCTACGTAGGTTATTTTTATCTGAAATCCACTATCATTACCCATCACATTCATTGTCGTAAGTATGTAGTCCCGACAGTTCTATTCATCAGTAGAGTCCTCAGACTGTTCATCTGAATGTACTTCCTGGAAAAACCTTTGTTGTAGATAGAAGTCATGGTACACTGGAGGAATCCATTTCAGACATGACATGACATCGTCATATTTTATTTTATGGAGTGGAATTTTCGAAGTATACTTTCTCACAAGTGGAATAGATGACAAGTCAATTTGATGTCTACCTCGCTTTTCGAGACTGATGTTTACAAAATCGTTAGAATCTGGTGCACAAGAAGTTGACACTGCCAAATTATATGAATGATACTTCTCATGTTTCATTCTTGCGACTTCCCTCAGTTTTAAAGGGGTTCCACTTTCATATTTGGTTGGTTTTCGAATTGCGTCGAGAAGACTCGAAAATTTTAGAAAATGTTCTTCAGTCATTGCGAAGGTTTTTAAAGGGTGTACACGTTCTGGTGATTATGACGAACACTATTCTCAATAGTGTCCCTATCTGACGACAACATAGTATGTCCAACAACAGGGAAGTAATGTTGTATGGTATTAAACCTTCAGCTACTCAAGAGATACAGCCAGAATGACACAAGTACCCAGTTTTTTTGTCTACAGCAATTGTTCGAGAACACTGCTAGTGCTTCTCCACGTAAGTCAGTTTTTGCAAAGAAACGATGTAGACAACTTGCTATTTCTTCAGACCCTCGACCTGCAACAGATTCATCCCACAGGAAGCAATATCCTTGTACTTTGCCGCAATCATGAATATTAAAGTTGTACGTAAACATTTTTCTTTTGTAAAAAGTAGGGCCAGTGGACAACTTTGATGTAGGAAGAGTTTGCTTCATGTCGAATGTGAGTGTTTTATGTGATAGATCTTTTGTGGCACGCTCTTGATATATTTGAATTCTGAGCTGCCCTGTTTCGGCTTTACGGTGCTGCAATTGCTGGTTATCTTCAGCAGCCCTCACAGCTTCGTGATCTCCTCGGTTCTTAGCATCAGTAATAGCGATGTGAAGTGGGTCACATTCAGAACAAGTATCAACTTTAGGTGTTTTGAATGAAATATGAAAATCTTCTGTACTTGACTTGTGAAACTGGTGTCATATTTAATTCTTTACAGTACGTTTTACGGTAATCATCATAACACTTTCGAATTGAATATTCCATTGTCATGTATTCTTTGTTGTAGTTTTTCTTGCGGAAATAGTGACTCTTGTAGCGAGGCAATTTGTTGATGTGAGCTCGAACATGTTCAATATCACTTGCTGAATACTTTCTCTGATGTCGCCCGTGACGTCCACGTTGATCACAAGTTGGAGATACTATTGCCGGTGTATGTTGTTCATTTCTCCCAGAGCTTACAATCTTCTGAGCTAAAAGATTGATCGTTTTACGAGAGTTCTGTAAGCCACGTATGCTTAGAAAGGCCTTCTACACACGCAAATTTCCGTTGAATCCCTTTCATAGTAATCAACTTAAATATTCCTCTTCTCTGGATTCTGTGCCTTTTACTTCCTTTTTACTTTATGTGGCCTAAGTACAAATAAATCAGCGTTTTGCGTGTTGTAACAGCCACTTTTCCAAACGTTGTGAAAAATACGGTTGCAGGCACCTTCGTTTACTTGCACAAAGCACTTTTTTCTGCATCTAGAATATTCTCCCATTTGGCGTGCGTTTGAAATAATTCCTTTCTCTCTTTCGGTGATAGAACTTTCACCCTGATTACGAAGCAACTTTGCCTTGTTCTGTCCACTTAGATTTCTCTTTCGTTTTCGTCCCTTTTTTATGTTTTGCCGTTCGGAATTTCGTTGCTCGTGAAAGAAAGAAAGAAAGAAAAAATGATGAATAAAAGCAATTAATCATAAACAATTACGTTTATGATTAACATCTTTCATTTGAATTTGAATTTTATTTGAGGCCTTTAAGCATCTCTGCCACAGCCAAGAACAGAAGAGGGGAGGTTAGTCAGTCAGGTCCTAGTTTTGTGGCTGTAAACCCGTCATTTGACTGAGTAGATAGAGGGAAACCCTAGAAAACCCCCAGTGAACCCATAGTCATGAGATAAAATTGAAATAGGATTCTGTTCTTAACATTTATTCTCACAAACATTTTACTATTATCATTAGAATTTTGTTGCAGAAGCACAAAACCACAACTCGCAATTCAATTGGTTGTGAGTTCAACGAACCGACATCGCATCGCAAGGGTTAAAAATATATTTTGCGAAAATTGGCGGAGTTTTATTTTCCAGCGTTTTTTTACAATACTTGCATTTTGTAAAATAACATTCAAAGCTGAAACAGTAATTAACCTACAAAATAATGAATCATACCTTAACAATAACAATGCCATCAGATATCAAGAATACTACATCGCGTATCTCGTAAAAATGTAGAGAAAGTAAAAGAAACGAAAACTTTAGAAATAGTTACAAATTTCATTTTGGAGTGACCCCAATGAGAGTTCCTAACTCGGAAACAGTACAATAAATTTAATCCTATTGTACCAAACATAACTGCAATGTACTTTACACGTTGCAATAATCATTCTTGTTGCTGAAACTGAATCGTTTCTACAAGCAAGCAAGGAAGCATTTTTTGCCCACGCAAAAAGGAAGTTTGACACTCAGAAAGAGCCCCTTTTCTACCTCTCTCATTCTATTTCCTTGTCAACAGAGAAGCATAACATAGTTGAAGGGGAAGAACATTTTTAGACAACTATATCCATCTGACATGTTGCTTCTTAAGATCATTCGGATACTTATTACATTTGTTCTGTTCCCCTGTCTCATTTTCTCCTCTTTTACCCCCACAAGAACAAACATCATTGAATGCAAGTGTGAAATAAAACGCGTTTATCATGTAGTAATCAAATCAAGATCTACAAATAGCTGATTGTGATTTTTTAAAAAGTAAACAGCACGTCGATTTAATAGCCGCGTAGTTTCAACCTCAAGATAATGACTTCCTCTCATGGTGTTTAAATTACGTCATAGCTTCATATTTTTCATTTCGTAGGCTAGGTTTGAGATCTATACATTACAGAGGGAGCAAGGGGGAACATACCAAAAGTTGAAAGCTAAGACAAAATAACGTCAGATATGCGTACATATCATTTGCCTTATACTACGTAACATCCTTGGCAGACCCCAGCACGTTCTCCTATGAGAAATTCTACCTTGCAAAGAAATTGTGAAAAGTAGAATACAAGAATTTACTTTCATTATGCATCTACACGTATGTTCATAGCCAATGTTTATACACGATTTAGAATAACAAAAATTTAATGATCTTTATATGTCAATAACTTAGGCGTATGCTAGCTACATATTCTGCATGTACAAGGAGATAACCAACACAATTCGTGCATGTAAACTGTGATAATCCACATTATATAAGATTTGCAATAATACTTACTGAATTCGCTTCAGACGATGCTGATGATTCCGCTTCCATCCCAGGAACATAATCCACAACGTCTGGATCACTCACACCACTAATGTCACTTAAAATGTCCACCATATTGATAATTTCTTTTGATAGAACATCATGCTGCCTTGTACACGACGCCATGTTTCACAACAGGTTGTCACCTTTTACGTGCGTAAACTTCGACAAAGTGGCATGTCACCGTACCCTTTCCTGCCAACTACATACGAAAATCAAAGATCTCTCACCTTGAACAGACGGAGAAGAGGTTTGTCGCCTTGTTCATTCACAAAACTTAAATTTTCATAAAATGTGGGTTATCACCATTTACACCCGAGGTCTTGAGAAATTTCTTTGCTGTGAAAACATTTTACCTAATATAAAAAGCAATTGAAATTTCTTATTCTTTCAATGTGTTATTCCTTAATATGGTTTGAGCAATGAACGAAATTACACTTTTAGGAATTAAATGTCTTCTGCTCTTTATTTTTTAATAAATATTGCAAAATAATATTGTTAATGTTGAACCGAAATTAAGAATGGAAATAGTCAGTAATATATGTCGCACAAAGCACATTCTGGAGTGATTGGACGTCTTTTCATACGATTTAGAAAAGCGATTAATTAATGTATATCATTGAAATATGTCCACAGGCGTAGCTAAGGGGTGTTTATGTGTATATCCAATCAAAATTGTATGATTGTCTTTTATTTATATTGCCTTGCATTCTAAAATTTTGTTACCTGCAATTCTTTAATTCAAGAAAATAATATTTTATCTGATTTTTTAATAGAGTTACAACCCAGTAATATAAGGATGTGAAAATGGGAAAGTAAGATTATGGTTAGTCTGCAACGCAATGCAAGTCAGAAAATTTGAACGATCTGTGGAAACTGTTTCTTCAATCGATAGTTAATTCAGAACCAGCCTGGAAAGTAACCCAAAAGATGAAATTTGGCAATACTTACACTGAATTCGTAACCTTAACGCGTTTTTGCCCTCTGTGAGTCAATAAGTAAGTGGTTAAAACTTTTGAAGCGGATAATAATTTTTGCATAATACTGTGATAAATTTCATACGAACTAGAGCTATGATATATTTCTTAATACAATGAAACTATAATAATAATAAACTCAATGTAACTAGTTATTTAAATATGCAGTTTACATGTTAGTTTTGTTGTGTATTTGTTACAGGATTAGCGACATAATAATAATAATATTATTATTAATTATTATTATTATTATTATTGCGATAGAAAAGAAAAATCTAAAAAATGTATTTGAAATATTATATACCTATTCAGTGTGTCAAATGAGGATGACTAGCAGCGTTTACAGGGGATGGGATATGTAATAGAGAAGAATCTCCAAGGCAGCATCTGAAGTGATTCTTTACGATTTTCATGGTGGAAAATGCACTTTCACACAAATAAATACTATCAAACACTGACACTCTTTTCCATCCAAACTCCAAGATTTAGGGAAAGGTGTTGCAGTGGATTCTCGCTCCTTTTTGTTGTGCAGAATAGCTAAATGAATGTCTTATTTCGAAAGAAGAGTGGAAACATTATGAAAATAGTATCAATAGTAATTGTAAATCGTGAAAGCTTTGTGGGCCTCTGAAAATGATTTGGCGGGGCGCATGCGGCCCGCGGGCCACCAAGTGCACTGCATTGCTATAGATGAAATTAGTTTTCCTTAATAGAATCTGTAAAGGAAACTAATCTCTATTCAGCACATATTTACAATTTCATTTTAGGAGAATATATTTTAGATATATAATAAAGCTAATAAAATTCATTATTCTCATGTTTCTCTCATTCGTATGCCTTGAAAAATATATGAATTTAAACTTTTTTCAACTAAATAGTTTTTGCCCTCTATTGCTTAATAAATAATGGAAAATAATATAAGTAGTGAACCGATATTTCTTTTTCGATGTTGAGTTGACGTGGGTTTTTCAATCACATTTTTCTTCTCCATTAAAAGCTAGTTATATAGTGTGCTAATACTATAAAAATGAATTTAATCTTGGAAACGAATTTAATCGATTTACCTGTATATCACTATAATTATCTTTTTTACTTATTATTCAAGGTACGGACATACTACGTCCATTTGCACCTCTTAAAAAAATTAAAAATTGGCAAGTATTTAAAATAAAAAATGGATGATGTTTTCAACAATGAGTTTACTAATTTCAAAATAGAAAACTCGCCATTTGGAAAAAAGTATTTGTCATATCACGTCTTTTAAGTGTAAAACTATTTATTTTATTATACACTTATTTATTTTGTTAACTACTATTATTTGTGTCATTAATTTTACAACCCCAAATCTGATAGAATACTGAATTTAAGAGATTTGTTTAAATTCGTAACCTTAACGCGTTTTTGCCCTCTGTGAGTCAATAAGTAAGTGGTTAAAACTTTTGAAGCGGATAATAATTTTTGCATAATTTCGGATAAATTACACTAGTTAACAAATTTAAACTTTTTGTTTGTTACATGAGAAAAATCACCTGATCTTAAAGGAATTTTTTGCGCTGAATTCGAATATGCACTCGGTTTCTCTCCATCACGTACAGTTTTCCCGTAACAGAGGGATTTTCGGGAAATTCCCTCAAAAATTTCCCTTTTTCAGATATTTTATTCCCCTAGCTCCTGTCCCCTTACATATAGTAACATAGAAATTATACCGAAGTATACCTTGATTTATATTTAATAAACCCTAAAAGCTTCGTAAAAATCGCTTTGTTCTTTCTAGAGAAATAAATATATTTGTATGTATACTGTGTGCACTGTTTATTGCACCTGATAGTAATGCTTTCAGATCTCTTAAGTTGAGGTAAAACGTTTTTCTTTATTACTACAAACACAGATATAAAAATGAATATTTACAATAGTCAACAACACACTTGTATTGCTCTCTGTAAATTAGAAACGTGTATAAAAATGGAATGTACTTCCAACGTATATTTTTTTAAACGTACAGTATATGTATATCTTAATACATATATATACAATTTTCCAAGTTTTTTCGTTTTGTTCATGAAATGGTTATCAATATTTGTTATCAAATGTTATGTTATGTTATCAAACATAATTTGTGCGTCGTGCTACGTCACTTTACTTGCATGGGCCAAAGGGAAACGGAGGTTCATGAAATTTGTTGTACCAATGGTGTGGAGAGAACCCACCAACCATCTGGATGATTGTTATTTTTGTCTCACAGTAGTTAAGGGACATTCTAAAAAAAGCAAATACACAATAAGTTATCCCAACGTTAAATCCGCAATTAGACCTATTCCGCACGGGGATGAACTTCCACTTTCCGAGCCCCCTACCAACTGGGAAGAGATATGGCCAAAAGACTCTGATGATGATCATGACCTTGATGAACCATCGACATCAACATGTACATCCAAGGATCCAACGTTCATCCCTGACTGTGTTCGCGAGCCACATTTCATCCGGCAATGTGAACTTAATGACCTAGTCCGTGATTTGCACCTGACAAAACAAGAGGCGAAACTTCTGGGATCAAGGCTCCAGCAGTGGAACTTATTGGATGCAGAAACGAACATATCAGTGTACAGGAAAAGGCGTTCAATTTTCAAGCTATTTCTCAATGCAAGATGTACGGATATAAATGAGTTGATGACGGAGCTAGGAATTCCTTACGTTCCAGAAGAATGGAGGTTATTTATCGACGGGTCAAAGGTCAGCCTTAAAGCTGTCCTTTTACATAATGGAAATAAAAAACCTTCTATACCACTTGCGCACTCAGTGAAGATTAAGGAATCCTATGACACCATGTCAACTTTGCTAAATCTTATAAATTACAAGGACCATTGTTGGCAAATATGTTGTGATCTCAAGGTAGTTGGTATTTTATTAGGACTGCAGTGCGGTTACACGAAGTACCAATGTTTTTTATGTTTATGGGAAAGCCGAGCTGATGACAACATTATGAAGTGAAGGAATGGGAACCTAGAGTGAATTACGTACCTGGAGAATGCAACGTCAAATACGCTCCTTTGGTAGATCCTAATAAGATATTACTACCGCCACTTCATATCAAGTTAGGACTTATGAAAAACTTTGTCAAAGCCATGGACACATCTGGTGAAGGTTTCAAGTATTTGCGAGATAAGTTCCCTAACCTGAGTGATGCTAAGATTTCAGCGGGAGCGTTTATTGGTCCCCAAATTAGGAAATTAATGCTTGATGATAGCTTTGACAGCAAGTTAAACAGTGCTGAGCTAGCTGCCTGGACAGCATTTAAGTGTGTTGTGCGCAACTTTCTGGGCAATAACAAAGCTGAGAGTTACACAGAAATCGTACAGGACATGATACAGAAATACAAAGAGTTGGGTTGTAGGATGTCTTTAAAAATCCACTTTTTGCACTCCCACCTCAGCTTCTTTCCTGCTAACCTAGGTGCTCTCAGCGACGAACAGGGGGAAAGATTCCACCAAGATATAATGGCAATGGAGAAAAGGTACCAGGGACGATGGGATCCTTTAATGATGGCTGACTATTGTTGGGGTCTTGTTAGAGAATGCAACATTTCTTACAAAAGAAGGAAGTAGTGTACGTTTTTGTAACCCAATGGAAGTTTCATATATTGTGATAGTTTTGATTGTCTTTTCATGACCTTTTGGTACATTTGTATTATTGTTTATTGTAAATTGTCACACTTGTAAATTATATTGTATTATATTTTATATATGTGTTTGTGGTAATAAAGAAAAACGTTTTACCTCAACTTAAGAGATCTGAAACCATTACTATAAGGTGCAATAAACAGTACACACAGTATACATACAAACATATTTATTTCTCTAGAAAGAATAAAGCGATTATTACGAAACTTGAAGGGTTTGTTAAATATGAATCAAAGTATACTAAGGTATAATTTCTATGTTAGTATATGCAAGGGGACAAGATCTTGGGGTGTAAAATAAACGAAAAGGGAAATTTTTGAGGGATTTTCCCGAAAATCCCTCTGTTAGGGAAAATCGTAAATGATGGAGAAAAACCGAGTGCATATTGGAATTCAGCGTAAAAAGTTCCTTTAAGAACAGGTATTTCCTTTTATGTAACAAAACCTTTGTTAACTAGTGTTATTAAAACCTCGGTTTACACTTGTTCATTTTTATGATACCTATTAATTTTCTAATGATTTTCTTTCCTTCGCGAATAAATTTTTGCATTGAATCGATTTAAATTTAAAAAAAAATAGCTATATTCGGAGAGAAGTTAGGAAGATCTTCCACTAGTAAAACGTTTCAAATGTCAAGTTACGGAAACTATGTGAGCGTATTTCCGATGCATTATACTCCAGACTACACACTATCACTATTAGGTGTTGTTTGTTGTTATATAGCAGTCTATATACCGTCATTTACATTATGACGAGGACACCTCACCACTTCACTCCATCTGTATATTCACTTCACCCTCACGTATGGGGTGACGTGTATAATTTATCTTGAATTATTAATTTCTTTCTGTGCATGTTACTTCAGACGCGTTATGAATTATACTTGTATTTTTAGAATACAGGATGTGTGTCCTACTCATATAGCCGTGTTACCATTTCTATGTAACATTTTTCACTTTCATGCTTATTATGTTCATTTCTTCCCGATGTTTTCACTTTAATGCTTACTATATTCATTCCCCTTTCCCCCGAATATGTGCATCTGATTATAATTGTGATTTTGAACCTTCTTTCCTTCTCAGAGCTCATTCGTGGCTGAGCGGTGAGCATACGTTCCTTTAGCGTGAGAGACCGGGCTTCGATTCCCGGCGGAAGCTCATGTGGTTTGAATTCCACGTTAATCAGTAGGTTCCGTTTCATATAGCCTCGCTGCTGAAAGGACGTTAAACTCAACTATTCCTTCTCATCTCTTTTTTCCCTTCCAAGTCAAATAACAAGAAACACTGAAACACATGTCTACTTATTTTAATGAAAAGACAATTTATGAAATTTTGATATCTCAAACTTCCAAGGATCCAGAAATATAGACATTACAAAACAGTGATTGCCACCCGTCTTTTCCCACTGCCATTAGAATTTTCAAAAGGTTTTAAACAGCTATACCCTAAATGACAAATTCTATGTACTGTCGAAATATCAAGTTTTCAGCTTAAGTGGTATGGCCTGAGCGTGGATCAGTTAGTTAATCAATTAAGCAGTCAGGAGTTCTTTATATGTAGAAATGATGAGAGTACGATATTCTTCTTGTTTATCTATTCGTATCTTTAGTTCAATTTACTACATAATATACTATTTCATCCTACAGTACACAGAATATTTCGCAGGTGAGAACAAGTCATCACATTTCTTTACTTTACAATTGTTTCCTTTATATCACAGCTTTATCCGTCATTTCCATTTTTTTACTCCCTCTCTCAATCCTTCTCCTTTACTAGAACAGAGTAACAGGAAACATTAACCTTCCGTGCGATTGGCCTTCTCTACATTACACCTGTTCTCATTTGATTGTGTGACAGAGGCTTGGTTTCATTTACTAGTTTCCTATATGTACAGTTCCTCGGTTTGGAAAGGCTGTCCTGGTCTCAACTAGCAGTCGACCTTAGATGTATCTGAAAAGAGGAAGAGAAACGGTTTGGGGTTTTGGCTGAGAAGGAACTGAAATGTGAGGTATGACTAGAGAATTTGTAGCAAAGAGGGGGGGGGGGAGAAAGAGGCTCAATATAGAAAAATCATAAGCAAAGACAAAGAAATTAGCCGAGGACCGTCACAAACGATTTTTTTAGAAGTGGTTAAGTGGTCTACGGTTCCACTGTGTGCATTGTGCAGCTGGTAATTAACAAGAAACGGCCAGAATTGGTCAACAGAATGGGTATCATATAACACGCTGACATCCGACTCTTTACAACTTTAACGACCTGTCAGAAATTGATGAAGATTTGATTGGGAGATATTAATGAATCCATAATGTAGATCATGCTGGAATTATTACATTATAGTTTGTTTCGATCTACCATAGACTTCCTGAATGTTCTTAAGTTAGTTTCAACAGCGGTCAGTGTGAATCACATAACACATTGTTTGCTAGACAATACATTAATTCTGTTGATATGGGATTATAGGTTTGCCAAGAATATAGCAGAAAATCATCAAACAAAATAGTGGTTTCATAATGTTAGTTTCAATTCACAATAAATGTATTCTCAATTTTGACCTCTGAAGCATAAGTACTTTTCAGACAACCAGATATATTACATTTTGTATATGCCTGTGGGAGGGGGGGTGCATTTAATTAAGACATAGCGATGGGAGCTTCGTTCTTTTGCGAAAACTTAGTTTTACCTTCGATCCCAGAAATTTCTCGTTCCATCTCGATTTCGATATGAGAACGACACAAGAATCAAAACCGAGGACACCATTCTTAGATTGAAGAGGAGAAGATTAACATAACAATTTTAGTATCGATTTCGAAACGCAGGTCTCGCTGAAAACATTAAATGTGTAAGAATTTAATATACGTAATTATTTAAATTTGATTCCATCTGTCGTGAACCATGTCTGGTGATTTTAGTTATTCACCGAAGGAAAGAATTGAATTTGAAAAAGAAACATACATTCAAGACTGAATCCGATGATAAGCTTTTTAATAGTTTTTTTTTTTTTTTTTTTTTTTTACAAATATTAGTCGCAAGAAACATGTGTATTTTACAGGGTTACGCTCTTTTTCTAGCCTAAGATGTTGAGGTTTTAGAAGATTTTTATGGATTGGTTGGACAACTTATCTTTAAAACAGTGAAACCTCGAGATCAATTTATTTTTTTTTTTCATTTCAGCTTTCCTCAAGCTACTTCATAATCTCTTCCATAGTAAAATATTGTTGATTTTTACGAAATTTTAGTTTTTTTATAGAATTTTGTGTTAACTTCTGTACGAGAGGTTAGAATAACAAGTCTCTCAAGTGAATAATTACATCAAAATATACCTACTTACGTACTTAATAAGGTCTTCTTCTACCACTTGGGTGTTGCGGTTTTGCAGAGAGCTCCTCACTTGCTTTTGTCCTGAGCCATATAGTTCATTCTTTTTGCATGAAATGTCGTTCTCTTGGAAATCTGTACTATAACCTTTTTCCAAATTTGTCTTGGCTGCCTTTTAGTCTTTTCTTCCCTAATCCTTCTAAACTTGCTTCCCATATGTGTTTTGGAAATCTTTCTTCTTTCGTCCGAATGATACGCTTTAGCGATTGGAGTTGAGGTTTTGCAATATGCAATTGCATTGGCTTAACATTCAATGTTTGGTTCGTAATTCTGTTCTTATTTGTTCTTCTGCAACTTTTCACAGATAAAAGGAGAGCAAAGTATGCAAATAGTGCGTATGGCAATGTTCTGAAGACAATCTGATATTGAATGGTGTATTTTACAGAAAAAGAAAACATAAACAACTAACGAGTAGAACAAAAATTACCAATTACTTGTCGCAACAAATTACATACTTGCTATCGTTATAGAAATATTTTTCTGTCAATTTTCCTCGAAACGTATGCCTGAGAATTTATCCACACTCAAAGACATTTACTCTATTCAGCTATAGATTCATATACGTTTGACTTATCTTTGCACAAAATAATCAACGTATAAGTGATAATCATAATGTTTGAGGTGTATCCCATTAACAATGCTCTGTACTTTCGTTTTCTAGTATTGTAATGAAAACCTTTATGGGTGTATACTTCAGTGTCACATTCTTTATAAGTTGCATAATCAACATACGGGAACCAATTTTAGAATAACCAAATCTTATTTCTGTCGATTTTCCCGGAAACTACTCATGCTTTGATCGGGGGGGGGGGGGTCAATATTTCAAAGCATTACTTCTATGTACCGGTAGTATTAAAAAGTTATTATTCTGCGCCCGAAAATATCAAATTTTCATGGTATATTAATTATTCCCATCTTAAGCAAGTCTAGTTTTATTCAGTCTAGATCCGGTGGAGTCTCTCCATGGATGCGCCCCTGATTTATACAAGCACACATTTTGTTCTACTAAACGCTTGACATAGTCTAATTCTTTGACTTTAAGAAGTTACACATGTAATACCTAAAGTGCATTGACGAATAACTATGAGTGTAATAGATTCCGCAATTATCTAGAAGAAAAACAATTTGTCTGTGATGCTTACATTAAAATTAACTTCAAAATACGAAAATGCTTTAAACGAAGATGTACCAATTTTAAAACTACATTTCCATGAGTCAAATGTTTTGTATATTGCAAATTAATGTTATTATCATAACTTCTTAATTCTTGCCCTAATTTTATCATGAAAAATGAAGATACAGACAATTATATAAATCGTGCTCAGTGTGACTTAATAAACTAGTTAAACGTTTAAATAAAATGAAGAAAGATAAAAATATCCCCCATATATATTAAATTGGATGGAAAGGAAAATTATCATTGAACAGAAATTAGGATGGCATTCCTTAAATAAAACCTGTGAAATTTAAAATTACTTAACACACACGTCCTTAATATGCTTAACATACGCATCCAAACAGAAACATACAAGCAATATAATATTTGTTTGTAGTTTTGATGAATTCACGGTAAGTTTAACGCGAATATTTTGGAATGTGAGACATAATTGATAGTTTACTGTACTGTACTGAAAATGTATTCGAAATTTATCTTTGTTGACGAAGATCTAAATTCATTAGTTTAAAGTTATTTTTTTATAATTTTACGATTGATTCACTAATGTAGAGCTTATTCCTTTTGTTTCCAATCCTTCGAGAAGGTACCTACATACCAGAATACTCTGTATCGTGACAACTATAATTGTAGTTCATTAATCAAAATACAGACATACTACGTCCATTTGTACCTATTCAAAACTGTATATATTGGCAACACTGCTTCCAGGGAAACCTCAACTTATCTGTTGTGATTATACTAAAATGAACTTTGAAGTACAAGAAAGATTTTTATTAGGTACGAAGAATTTCCGTATTATATGTTTTCTGAGGAAAATTATTTTTATATTATGTATTATACTCATTAACTACTTATTTTGTGTGAGCTGTTTTTGTAATTACGATAAAAGATACAGTGTAGTGTTTCGTTTATTAGAATTTAAGCGCTTTTAGTTTTATCGTGTCTTTCCTCTATTTCTTAAATAAATATTAAACATTTTTTTAAGGAAGGTGAGGAATTTCAGTACGTATATACGCCAATTTTAGTATTGGAATAACCGCATTCTAATAAAATTTAAAATAATTTTTCATATGTTAGAGATCTAAAATAATGCGAAATTTCGGAAACTTTTTGTGTATCTGCACTTAATCACCCATGACTGCTTTAGGATATTACATCAAAGAGTCAAACAGAACAGTGCTCTGAAGTATTGTAACATCAGTTTTAGTAACAGAAAATGTACTAAAAAGTCCACATTTCTACCTCTACTAAACGCAAACTTTTAGAAGTAGAATTCCAGCAAAAATACAATATTTGTCTTAGTACTTCGATACATGTAAATATGTATTTATTACAATATAATACGTGGGTGGTCTTTGATAATAATAATATAGTTTAGAATTTTCGTACTAACGTGTCTAATGATTGTTTGCTTAAAGTTATTTCCGTTTGAATGTTCCGTTTTACTATTGAGGCTATGTGAGATATGTCATAGAAGCTGCAGATTAATATTCATTACGCTCTCACTGTATAAACATAAAATATTATGCAATAAATTAGCTCTTACAGTCTCTATATTCATTCGAATAGGCATTTAGAAATCGATTAAGAAATTTAAATTTGTTTGTATGAAACATACTTTATATGCATTTTCGTTTCTATTTTAATGTAAATTTATCATTGAGTTTAGTGTTTTGAAATACTGAAGAATCTAATTTGAGGTACTATAGGACTACTATATAGAAGAGTATTTTCTTTTTGAAGCATATGTAATTGCACGGGAATGAAAATGTGAGTTTCTCTTCCAAAGGGTACAAAAATTGGAAATGAATTTGGATTTCATATACGTAGCCTGCAAAATGATCACAGTTATTGTGCTGTACAGATTAAAACACCCTAGTTCAGAGAATAAATTATGTGAAAATTAATTATCATTAGCTATCAATTTATGCTCTGGTACTGGTTCTGGCATTACACAACAGATCCGCGTTTATTGAAAGCGACGCTGCTGCGAAACCATACCTACAGAAATACAGAAGAGAAAAATACAGTAAACCAGACTATGCATTGAGAAGAAAGGTGCACATTAAAGGTTTCAGGATGGAAACAAGTAATGGACCGAAATGAATAGACCTCGCAAGAAGACAGACAGCCGGGTGACTTTGATATTCTTAAGAGCCAATACTACTTATTGTATTGAGCAAAGCGACTGGCCATCAGAAAGTCCACATCGTAACATATTTTTTTTTTTTTTTTTTTTAGTAGTTGCAGTCTACTAAACTCAGCCATGGACAGTCGCAAGCCGATGCTGAGAAACGGAGACCAAGACCCTCCTTCTATTGTCGATCCTGCACAGTCTTCTTAGTAGGGAATGGGAAATAGGATCAAAAAGAAATGATGTAACTTGTTGTCCTGTATGACGGACTGACATGGGGCTGCTGTCAGCACCGAAACTGCCACATGACAGCAGTTGTTCAAGAATCTACCTGAGGATTGAGTCTTCAGCTATCCTCAAAAATTGGCTACTAACTTGTACCATTGAAGAGTACGTGCTACACTGTCACTGCGTTATCGAGATAGGTATTGGAAACAGCCGCCTCTGACGACTGATGTGAGGCTTCGGCCATCTTCTAAAATGTGCAATTACGTCGTTGACTTGACTCCGGGAGATTAGACCACGTGGCATCAGAACACGGTGAGGAAAAGGGGTACCTGAAACAAACTCGAGGATATATGGGAGCTCCTACGTCCTACCTGAAAGATGAAGTAGGAACTGGCCTCAAACATATTCGTATCCTAAAACACATTCGTACCTCAGAAGGGCTGAGGTAGTGATGACTAGAATAGCATTCACAATCCTGCCAGATGGTTACCACTCCTAAAAGGACATCGTCTTACCACTCCAAAAGAGACATTGTCCTACCACTCCCAAAGAGAGACAGTTTTCATTAGCCATTGGGTCTTGAAATGTATGGTGTACCTCTACCGTAATTAGATTACGTTCCGTACTGCTTGAACAACCTTAGTGTTGTGGTCCCTCCCTATGGTGGCGTAAACGTACCATTGGGTTCGGAATGTAGCTTAGCTCTGACATGTACGTGGTAACTAAACACGTAAAATACAAATACTCCTTATTACTAGGGTAAGCTTACCAGAGGAGCAGCACACTCTACATATGGACATGTTTGCGTTAGCAGCCCGTCTTCATCAGTTTTGGCTCCGATAATAAAAGGCATACCTCTACCGTAATTAGAGGAAGTCCCGTATTCCTTGGACGATCCTACCGAGAGAGAAATCTCAGACTCCTACCTGCAGGGGGACGGAACGGCGACTGGGGAAAAGCGCCAGTGTAAGTTATCTGAATAACTGTTTCTAATCCTAGTGAAAAGGATTAAGCTCACTAACTTAGAGAATAAGAGTTACATCGCTGAATTGAATCAAGATTAGGAAAAATCTTGGCGGTGTAATAAATGTACGCAGACAAACAGGAGCAACGACGGGAAGGGTGAGTAATTACGTGGTACCTCAATTAAATAAATCGAACTGCAGCGTACATGTTCTCCACGCATGCGCTAAATCCTGGTGGTAGACACTAGATTCTAATTTACGGTCTACAGTTAAACCAAGTTTAAGTACAGAGGCAATAAATCACATATACTGATACTGACAGAAGTTTGCAACATTATTCCTCTTGAAACTATTCATAATATCACTGCAACTACGTTGCTTTGTAGCAGCCTATGATAAACATTTTGAATATTTAAATTGAATGTGCAAAGTGTAACAAACGTGTTACACAAGTACAGTGATATTAAATGAGTTGAAACAAATTTCCTGTTTTATTATAATATAATATAATGTAATATAATGCTTTATTGCAAACATTTAGTACTACAAACGGACAATAGACTGTACTAATAAGATGGTAATTTACCTTTACAATTTCGCTTTGAAGTCTTTGCAATACACACATTTTTGTTAAACTGATTAAGAGAAAGAAAATGATTTTCGAAAGTAATAGAAATTTAATATTCATAGTCACAATGTGTACCACATAGTACCGTATTTAAGTCCAGAGGATGTGAATTATATTTGGGCACTTTATGACTTATACTTCCGTGTGTACTAAATTGTAGGTTATCTATGTTTTAGAAGTTCTGAGAATAGACATATAATTTCAATGCATAGATTTCAATAATCAGTATGGTAAGTGTATTAATCACATTAATATTGTCATTATTAATTTCAATTATACAAATAGTACTGACTGAGATTAGGCCATACAATATCTTTAGATTGATATTTTGTATACTAATTCTCAAAAATACAAGAGAATTATTTTTTTCGGGAATATGTATCTAGGGTTAAAGAGACATTTGACAACAGGTTCGAGTGAACAGTGCGAATCGACTGAATGACAGCACTAACTTTAACCTATACTTTATTATGGGCCATATCTTACAAGGCTTCCCACAAACTATAAGTCATATAACCATATAATTACAATGTCTAGATTAAATCAGACAACTCTATTACTCAGCTTACTAAGAGGGCAACACAGATAAGCGTTCACTCAGAAATTTTGTTTGGAAGGGATCCAGTACTACAATCCACTACGTCTATGTAGTATTGAACGGGTGTTATTCTGCACTCCAAAAAGACGATAAGTAATTGTAAAATACTTGAACTGAAAAAAGTAGAATTAAAATGTTTTTTATGAAAAGAAGATTACAGAAGAATTGTAAGATCAAATGTTCATGGTACGTTAATCATTGCCTTGTTAAACAAGTATAATACTATTGAGAAAGTGTACAGATGTATGTTGAGTTAGGAACTTTTTTGAGAGTTTCGAAGAAGGTGCAACTCCCTCCATAATTATCATAAGTAGTTATTGCCATACTTACTACCATAAGTACTTATTTCTCTTACCTACAGATTACAAGAATTTGCGATTTCGTACAAATTCACTGTCTCCAGAACTTATACTACCTTTTATACATCCAAGTGTGTAATACTATTCCGAAGCATTTCCCACGCGGCTACAGTTATGCTATCGAACAACGATAAGTACTGAATTACAGTTACCCCTGAAAGTCAATTGGTTAGTACACGAAGGCATACATAGAAGGCGGCGATGCCAATTATTGTGTTGTAGCTTTTTCCATCTTATCAGTTTAGCCGAACAAGTGCTTCATATGCTTCGCTCGCTGATTGTCCGCTGGGTAAACCTTTGCCTCTAATCACTAATGGAAACCACCGATAAATCACTAACACTGCATAAAAACGTGAACAGTAACCGGCAAAGTCAATGCCCTGTTTCTTTTAACCCAGTATATTTCCAGACGAACAGTTTATATTCTTAATTTCATAATGTGTATTCACTAGTGTCGTCCTCATATTGTAAACTCAGATTGTAAGCCAGAAAACATCTTGTAGTGCTGATTCTCTTAAAATTACTATCACCATTCCGACTGCAGACACTACAACTAGCTTATTATCTCTGATAACAAATCTGATCGCCCTTTCAACTTAAAATCACCATGAACAACTATTTTTAAGTACAAATGTCGGATAATACCATATTTGATGTCCTCCTTAACATGATTATATATGTGCAGTAAGCCACATAAATTCTTGAGGTACAAAATCTGTGAGTTAGGCAACCCAACTAACGCCCGCTGTAAGATAAATTACGTCTCATAGAACAGCTAGAACAGCAGAAAGAAGTTTCCCTCACCTTTTAAAAGAACAAATCGTAAAGACTGTTTTTGTGCAGGAGTAAGGCAAAACGCTACCTGACAAAATGAAAAAAGGGCGTCCTTGCATACTTGTACTCTCATTACAGAGTACAGTACCAGAAAAAAATATATACGAACACCAGTGCCGCAGATCAGACTTAAGGTGGATCACTATGTGTTCCCAGTGCTATGCTAAACGCTGCTTAAATAGTGTGGCGTTGCCAGATAGTGTCGAGTGTTTACTGATGCCAGATAATGAAGGAAGTAATCATGGAATTCTGCTAGGATTCTTACTAGAGAAATTAGTTTTCGATCCTTACCGCAATTGTGCTTCTCGAACTGCAACGCTATAATCCAGGAATTTCCTTATTGTGACTACTAAAGTAAACGTACAAATTTGACAACAACGCACTATGGCGTTCTGCGCAAGTTTCGTCTCAAATTCTATTTCCTTACTTGTAAATTAATATTTAAATAAAATATGAAACATAACACGAAAAACGGTCAAACAATATATCTATTTCGTAATAATATCGTCACTTTAAAATACCTTACACATACAAATAAACATTTCGTAAAACTGAGCACTTCTTGTAAGATCTTACAGCAAGTGCCATCTTGTGTGCTCATTGTAAAACGAATCAAATATTTTCTTTTATTTGTTACAATTTTCGATATCAGGAGACACAACCAAATGAGTCAGTGTCTTGTGCTGTAGCGGAAACATTATCTTATAGTACAATATTTATAATACGTAATGTTTCATTGCGCAATAGTTAAGGCAATGAACTAAAATATGTACTGACTTCCGGATGATGATCCACCTTAAATAACCTTATCTTTAACTTAAATGAAGGATTTCATACAGATGTTAGCGTACTTCAATTGACTATACATATACGAGTATCAAATAATTTACAGATATATTATGAGGTATATGAATTACTTTATATTTTTAAGTAAACACAAACCCTTCCGATGAGTTTTAAAACTATTAGCAGTATTCATAACTGCAAATTAATTAAAGTATGTCTGATCATTCAGGGGAAGAACCCAGCCCCTAATGAAAAATTTGGGGGTCTAACAGGGCCTGAGCTCCTTGATTCCGGCCTCACTGATTGATACCTAACGTTACTTAGAAAGAAGAACTTGTCTGATTTCATTATTCGTTAAATTACTTTTGAAAATGCTAAATATTGTTATATAGTAATTTATTTGAAAATATTAAAAATGCAAAATTCCATAACACTTAAACGAGTTGGAGAACTTATCCGTACTAAGCGTATTTCCCCTTAGGTTGCAAATATAACTCAGCGTTTGTGAGTTGTTTAATATTTGTGGAAATTTACACATTGAGACACACGGAGGAAAGAGGAGAATATAGTGTCAATAAAGAACAATTTAAAAATGCACGAAATTAACGGTTAATATCAAATATATAACCACTAACAGAATTAACACTGTAACTCGTTTTCTCCATTCATTTTTCTTCGTTTATTTTCAGGATTTGATAATCACTGAATTTTTCCACTGGAGACGATTATCTTTCATTTAGCAGCATCCAACTGGAGCTCAGCCTTGTAAATCAAACACCTTAGAAAGAGTAAACTTCGAAGGCGAGATTCGAACACGGATTACCGGATTACGTAACTACAACGCTAACTTCTCATTTAAAGCGTTACTTCTTCCTTCTTGTCAAAATAAAAGAGCCTTTTTTGTACGCTCAAAAGAGCAGCTTGTTAATAGTCAGATTGATTGCCAAACACAGGAATATGTTTTGAGGACTCGGAAATCATTATATCATTGTATTCAGTAAATTATCAACATTACAGATTTTTTAAAAAACAAAATACAAAACTCCTTTCTCTTGAATCAAATACGGCGCGTCTATTATACTCAGTAACAAACTAAAGACGAATCAATTGCTGCGTATTAATTGTGGTTTAGTTGTCAAGGCGTCCGACCAGTAACCTGAAGGTAGTCGAATCGATTCGAATCTACGAACGATCAGTACCCTTTTTTACTTTAGCAATTTTAGTGGCGATTGATCGGCGATGACATATGTTTTATTATCTTCAGATATTTGAATACTCGGATATTTCAATGCGGATTATTTAATCTTCAGTAATAATAATAGTAATAATAATAATAATAAACCAATAATTATTATTCTTATAGAAGATTAAAAGTTAGGAGCTTGTTATCGCTCAGGCATAACAATATAACCAGAAATGTAACATTTGGCAAAAATATTTCGGTTTTGTTTATTGTTGCTCACGAGAGGAGGAATTTCTCATCTCGTTTCTGAAACAAAACTAACAAAATTGAGACGAGAGTTAACATTTTACATTCAAGACGGAACAAGGCTACCTCAAATTATCGTCTCGCTTTGGAGATGGAAATCGAGACGAGACGAAAAGTATCGTAAACATTTCTCGTTTTATCTCGATTTTCGAAATACTCTTTGTCCATTCTTTAAGTAACAATTGCTTAGTAGACTGAATCTTAAACACTATTTTGTTACTTTGTACTCCTGAGATCATTGCATTTCTTGTGTTGTGTGTAGGTATTTTTGTAGCAAAGCTTTTATAATTATTTGCGCATATCCTAAAAACTAGTTTATTATATGCATTACTATTCAGTAATATTCAGTTACTTTTATTACAGTTATTTTCCTCACAAATACAATAGAATACTCTCTATATGAAACTTTACTGGAACGCTTTGGTTTGAAATTTTAGTAGTTGTACAGGTGTATTAGACTTCCAGACACCCTCCCGAAATCGCGACTAATCTGTGTTTTGCCTAATTTTAGGGCATTTTTTAAAAAAAATAACACCATTATTATTATTACTATTACTATTACTACTATTATTATTATTAATAATAATAATAATAACAATAATATCATTATTACTCAAAATTAAAAACCCCAATATTACGTCTTATTGAAATGCAAATATGCATACTCAAATTGATAGGAAAAGAAAAAGAAAGGATAAGAGATATTTTAGAGTGATTATTTTCCGAAAGGAAACGAAGGAGAGAAAGAAAGTGTCAGCTTCTGGATAATATTAATATCGAAACTTCGGATGCCTAAACAGAAACTAAGTAGAATTTCTCTTCATCACGATACATAGTATCATGCTTTTCTTGGATAAAAGACTTTGGATTATGTATGCCTTATATTGATATTTTAACAAAATGTGCATACCAATATAAGAAAGATTAGTTACTATTTACAAATTTTTGTTGAACTTATACATGAAACGTGTTGGAAATTGCGAAGGAAAATATTATTTCTAGCAATAGGACAAATAGTGGAAGACATTCGGAATAACTTCGAAGACATTCGGAACCACATTGTTTATGAGACATTTGTAAGTCATACTAGGTCCTAAACATGACCGTTGACCCTCAGGGTTCCGTTGAATAAAAATCCATTTATTTATTTTTGTTGTCCTGTCAACGACATTCCAAAAATCCTATTATTTGAAACATATAAAACATATGAATATAGTTTATATCGATATTATAATTAACATATTTCTTTTTCTTTTTCTTCTTCGAATTACATAATCAGCCTAGTACATATTATAAAATATCTTACGCTCTAATAAAATAAGGATTTACAAGTAGTAAAAATATATAAATATACAACGTACTATTGTATATTATGGCGCTCGACGGGCTTTTCTTTTTATTTATTTACTCAATAAAAAGAAAAAGAATTCTGGACCGTTTACCTTTACATGTTAATCATTCGAGTTTTCGAATGCACGTCGTATACTTGAAAATTACAATTCATATAAATATACATATATATCATATTTCATTTTATGACAATATTATTAACATATTTATTTTAAATTTTATCATCATCTTCATTTATTTATACGTTTCAACGACGATAAGACACATTCGAAATTTGATTTACAAGTTATTTGATTTTATGTCCCTTTTTTCGGGTCCATTAAATGTTTGTTACAATTTAATAATTATTTACTCAGGCATCATGAAGAAGGTTTTGAAAAAGATGAATGTGATATTCATATAGTTGTTCTTTGAACGTAAAATGATTGGATATAAGATATAGTTAAACAAAATATTGATTAAGATTGAAATATGATAATAATCAGAACATAACATAATGATTAACGTCTTCTCAACATAAAAATATACGAATAACAAACGAATTCATAATCATATTTCAAGTGAAATGAAGCAAAAATCAATTGAGTACTGTTTTCTCAGGCGTCATAACTTTAATTTAAGTTACATGACCAACGAATTCATTTAAGTTGCATTGAAAGTCATAAACAGAAATACAGTATTGTGCATTATTTACTTCTACAGTTCTTCGTTTCTTACTTTGAGAATTTTCGCCATCTATGAGATTTCTACGAAGTCCCCATCGAACGAAATTAGATCTAACGCGTACATGCTTCTTAGGCGTACGTAATGGTACTACAATAGGATTAGGTTGATTTACACAATCAGTATTACTGTTACTACTAAGGTTAGGTTCGGTTATCTTACCGGTAAAATTAGGTTCAGTTCTCATTCGTTTTACTGGTGGCGAGATGTCGTGTCTGTACCTATTCTTTCTACAATATTCTTCCTAGCACAGTTTTTATTCCTATTGTAATTAGCTTCTGTTACATTACCGTTACTCGTTAATTTAAAATTATCTTGTACATTGGGATCACACTTTAATCTCACATGAATGTATCGAAGTTTGTTTCGATTAAGGTTCGTTTGGTTCAGGTTATTACTGCATTGCACGATCGATGGATTTTCAAAATTTTGCAATATCACACTTGAGTGATGAAAACCAACGCACTGCATCACGCTCTGTGAAAGCATCATCGGATTGTCTACTAACATCATTTTGGTCTTTTCGTTGAATGTACAATTTGACAGATTCAACTCAATCGGCCAATCACTACAAACATTGGTGGGAACACACGTTTTCTTTCTGAATTTCACGAATACTGGAATCAAATTTCTTCCTGCTACATGAACGAAAGTCGTGCTTATATATCATTAAATGATTCTATACCATTACTTCATCCTCAGGATTAGTATCATGACATGATATATACTCAACATGATACTCTGAGTTCAAGTAATCAATAGCATTCACTAGACGAAAACGATCGTAACTTTTCGCACATTGATACATACCAAAATCATCATTACACGCAGTATCCATAAGACAATCCAAAATATTCGACTGAAAAGAAAAGTTAGGATAGTCTGTTCCAACCAATACGGCAGTATGCTTTTGTGAAAACTCAGTAAATTTCACTAATGTAAATTCAAAATTTGCTTTCTCCGTTGTTTCTATAATATCTACATAGTCCTGAACCTCGTTGAATCTCTGTACTATCTTGCCCGTTTCTTCAGCATAACGCTCGAACCTAACTGTAATTTGCTGATTCATTTGACTTAACTGTTGTTGTATTTGGTCCCATTTGCCATCGTTACGTTGATGCGATTGCTCTAACTTTTCATCAAAATGTTGAGCTTGTAGATTCATCTTTCTATCCAACTTGTAACGCCCCTTCCACCTAGCATACACAGAAAGTTCCCAGTCCAACAACTATTATTATTCAAAGATATAATAATAATAATAATAATAATAATAATAATAATAATAATAATAATAATAATAATCGTCAGACCAAATGCAAACCGATTAACGCCTAGTCGATGGGACTTTGAACCAGAAGATTTAGTTCTCCATCGTACATCTCGTCAGTGTGAAAGAGCATTATCATTCCAATATTTCCACACAAAATTAAATTCAAAATAATTAGGAAACAAATTAATATATATTAAATAAATGACGACAACAACAACTCAATTTTCAATAACAATTTTATTAACAATATTGGGTTGTATATTTGCACTATTGCGTTAGAATAGTGTAAATATACTATTCAAAAAAAAATACAATTAAAAAAATTATATAAAAAAATACTATCAAAAAACCTGAGTGAATCTATAAGCAAAAATTTCTTTAATAAACTTGAAAACTAAATAGTAAATATCCAAAAAATAATTAAATGTATCTTCTATTATGCAAGAAAATACAAAATGCAATACGTTAAATTAAGTTCCTCTAAATATCAATGATTCTCAATTATTCTATAAACGTTACTTTTTACCTGAATTCATAAAGATAATCAAACTAAAAATTTACAAGCGCGCATCTAAATTTCTCTTTCTTTAAGGAATTGTAATAATATTTTATTACTGAAATATTCAATTTCAAGCAAAAAAGTCTATATAATGTCTCTTTATGTTGTAATAAACAATGAATTTATTATAAGAACTCTCAGTCTCGATTTTTATAAAAAGTGGAATGAAAATGTTGAATCTCAATTCTTAACTTAAACATATATTATTCAACTTTTCAAACAAGTCTCATTCAATACCTTATTAATATCATTCTTGACTCTTTTCAATAAAGTGAAATGAGAATGTTAGAGGAAAAATTGTTTGCATTCTAGTTTTTTAACGGCAAAATACTCGGAACTCTTCATATAAAATGAAGATTAACCATATACTGTAAAAGAAACCAAATTAAACTGGAAAGATTGGAATTCTTAAGGATTTTTAATAATTGGTCACTTTTGTCGCCCGTACTACTTAACTCCGAAAAGATGGAAAATTCCATAAAATTCTAAAAATTTTCGTAAGGGTGAAAAAATGAGGGAATTGCCTTAGCAATACAACCTGAATTGGATTTCAAAGCGTACAACCTCACAAAACACAGAATAAGACAAGTCACAGTCACTACTTGTAATAAGCCAAAAATTAGACTCACCTTGACTTGTTTATAGTATGGATTACCTTCTATGTGTAATGCTCGCTCTCTTTCGATAGTCAGGCTTCCGTCTGAGCTTTCTGATGTTCGATTGAAATCAGATTGGTGGTAAAGACATCTTTTTTCGAAAGTAAAGTAATTCCTTGCAATAAACTTTCTATGCCTTAGTTTCCGAACGAAAAAGAAAAGCAAGAAAGAAATATTTCTGGTTTTTAAGCTAACCACACCAGCTAGTGCCCGATAGGAATTACTAATAATGTGATCTAAGCGGGCTTTCACTCGACACCATAGGCCCCACAAGCACTGCCCTTTAAACTTCACTATTCCTCTGCACAGAAGTAACAAAAAAGCAAGAATAAGCTTATAAAGCAAATAACACTGTGTGCTACTATTTCATAAGCATATAATTCACTATGAAAGAAAACTTTCACTCTACTATTCACTTTCATTACTTAGCGACCACAAAACGAGGAAACAAAAAGAGCCCGTTTGACTTGCCACTAAGTTTGCTTGCGAGAATAGAATAGACGAGGAATAAAACATTCCTTTTTTTTACTGATCACTTCGTTATTTAACTGACTTAACACCAATGTGATTTCATCGACAGTCGACGATAATACTCTCATCACACAAAACAGGAATAAAAACGGTGAACAAATTCTCAAAAGAGAAATCCTGCCGAAACGAAACAAAAC
Source organism: Thermobia domestica (assembly GCF_964235325.1). NCBI lineage: Eukaryota > Metazoa > Arthropoda > Insecta > Zygentoma > Lepismatidae > Thermobia > Thermobia domestica. Next base: position 195,494,727 of record NC_137463.1, on the reverse strand, counting down.
TCTATTGACTGCACAATTCTCTTGTTAAACCAATACTCGGTTTTAACACTATTCCAGTTATACAAAACGAACAGAGTAATCATCCGGCAATACCACTACGAAACAGAAGGGTAACATTCCGGTTAAATAAATACGACAGAGTAACCTTCCGGCTAAGTAATTACGAAAACAAGTAAAGTAGGCACGGGACCCACTTTAGCTTGTAGATTCGGTTTTTATAGACCACGCCCACTATTCGCGACTGCAATCTTTCCTCTAACAGTCTTACCAACTCTCCTTACACTTTTAACAGTTTCAATATTTTTCTTCCTTCCTTCCAACATTTTTTACTTTTTCTTTTTTTAAAAAGAAAACATAATATGACAATACCAATGAATCTAACACAACCCATAGTGCCTCTTACAATGAATATTTGATTAACTCAATCTATTTTACATTGTTTTATCCTTCTTTGGATTAAATTCTTCTTGTGTCGTGTCCATAGCCTCATTCCACAGTCGGCTTCATTCCGAAGACGACACGGCACATTCACCAGGCCTTTACAAAAAAATTCTGCTCCAGAATTTTTATAAATAATGGTATCTATAAATATAGAAAATTATCATTAATATACAAAATATAATTCCATTAATATTTCATAAATCCACACAAAAATATAAGTCTAACTACTACATTATTCTATACAAACGATAAAAATTATTATATACAATACTTTATATACACGAATTTTCGATAAACACGGCCGTGATTAAAATAATGAATAATATACAATTTAGTAGTTACATTTGACATTTTATTATATACATAGTTTTTACTATTTTCTAATCATTCTCCAATTTTCATTTCCAATTTTCACTTCCAGCTTCTCATTTAACCTTTCAATTCCTCTGGACCCGATAAATCTTAATTTCGGAGACGTGACTCTGCTTATACGAATCAGGATTATCTTTCTCGTCCGAAATTAGAACAGTATTTGGTGTCAAGAACCTCCTGACTATAAATGGTCCATTCCATTTATCACTGAGTGATTTAGCAACTTTATGTTTTAAGGAAGATTTAACATGCGCTATAATTAGTACTTTGTCTCCTACCTGGAAGGCTACATCTCTTCTTCTTTGCAGCATATGTCTTTTCCTTCTAATCCAGCTTTTTTCCATATTCTTTATGGCATCCAACCATAAAGCTTTCGCTGACTTTCCGGCTATATCAACTTCTGAGATGTTCCATCGATTTTCTAGTGGGGTGTAAGTAGGACGTTCTAAAAATATTTCGATAGGGCACATCTTAAGACCGGAATGCTCGCTAATATTTAGCGTATACTGTAAATCTGGTATTAGAGTCGACCAAAGATGTTGCTTATCTGCAAAATAAGAACGGATAGAAGACTTGAGCGTTTTTATAAAACGCTCCGCTGCGTTCGCTTCAGAGTGGTATGGACTCACGGTAATGTGCTTTATCCCCAGTCCGAACAAGAATTTCTTGAAGAACTCAGAAATAAACACAGAAGCGTTATCTGTGGAAATAGCTTCTGGATAACCCAAACGAGTGAAGATATTAGACATCTTGTCCATTATTGAAGCTGACGATAACGGTCTCAATTTCTCTAACACTACAAATCTGCTAGCGTTATCAACCCAAATTAATATATATCTATACCCCTTAGAGTTAGGCAATACACCAATAATATCGAAGTACCAATGGCATCCAATCCTCTTACTATATTCTGATATCAGTAACCCCATCTTTCTTTTATTCTCTTCCTTTGAAAGCTGACACCTATGACAACATCTAACATATTCAGCCACTTCCTCTTTCATATTTCCCCACGTAAATCTTTTCGTTAGCTTTTTCAGAGTCCGATAGGTACCAGAATGACCTCCTACAAGCTTGTCATCATGATAGTACTCTATCAGAACGATACGAAGAGCCTTAGGGATAAAAATCTTAAATGGGTTGTGGACTGAATTGGTTTTCTTCATAAGTATCTTTTTGTTTAAAACAAAACCAGGAATGATGTCGCCATTTTCTAATCTCTCAATTGTCGCTTTCAATTCTGGGTCTTCTCTTTGAAGATCTTCTATTCGTTCCTGAATCAGAGGCAACTTCCATCTATGAGCTAACCTTAAGTTGCTATCAAAGGCCGCTAACCCCAAAGGTCCGTCTACTAAACTAAACTCAAATGGATCGTAAACTCTTGTGAGAGTGTCAGCTATCACGTTATCTGCAGACCTAACGTGTTTGATCTTAAATGAAAACTGACATAATGTCTCAACAAGAGGGCCATACTTTAATAGACGCTTTGAGTTGCTTAATATCCATGTCAAGGCCTTGTTATCTGTCAGGACGTCAAATTCTTTAACCAAATAATGTTTAAATCGGGACATAGCTTTTACTAGGCTTATAAACTCTATCTCGTATATGCTTCAATGTTTGTCTGCTTCTGATAATTTTTTGCTGAAGAAACAAACAGGTTGAAGTTCCCCGTTACTGTTCTCCTGAGACAAACAAGCAGCTATGCTCTTTCCTGATCCGTCTACATTTAATACAAATCTTTTATTTAGATCTGGGGTCTTTAACACAATATTATCCACCATTATATCTTTCAATTTGTCTAGAATCCTTTGGTGTTCAGGACTCCAGACAAATTTATTCTTAGGAGATTTAAGTTCACTGAGAGGTCCCATCAGTTCCTGGAACTCAGGAGCGAATTTCGCATAATAACTGAAAAGCCCCAAGATCTTCATAAGACCTCTCCTATTCCGTGGAGGTGGTATATTTCTAATTGCTGAGACCCTAGCCTTGTCGATTTCCATCTGATCTCCGGTAATAATGTAACCTAGATAATTTATCGTAGTCTGAAAGAACAAACATTTATCCGGAGATATAGTAACGTTATATTCTCGAAATCTTTCTAATACCTTAATTATAGTATTTTTATGTTGTTCTATCGTATCTGAAAATATGAGAACATCATCAAAATAAGATCGTACTCCTTCCCCTTCCAAATCCCCAAGTATTTTATGCATCACTCTATTTAAAATGTTACTACCAGTTTTAATACCTACTGGGACTCTCGTAAATTGATAAAGACCCTTTGGCGTAACTATTGTAGTGATGTCACGTGAGCTAGGATCAAGTACCACTTGAAAATATGCTTTCTTAAGATCAATCTTTGAATAGAATTGCTTGCCTGATAGGCCAGCTAAACATTCTTCTATGTTCGGGGACGGGAAAGGATCATTTACTATAAGCTCATTTGCTTTAACAAAGTTCCCTACAATACGATAACTGTTGTCCTTATTCTTCACCAAGAAACAACTACTGGCGTAGTTCGAATATTCTACTTCAATTAATATACCCTGCCTAACTAATTCTGAAATTTGAGCATCAAATTCTTTTTCTTTATTTTTAGGCACAGGGAATGGATTTTGCTTAAAAGGTTTGTTTTCGGACAGATATAATTTGCCTATACAACCCTTAATACATCCGATTCTATTCGTAATAACGTCAGAGTACTCAGCTCTTATCGAACCCATGAAAGAATCTATATCAGGATTCCGAAAACTCCACGATTCTCGATTAGAGTTTTTCACCTGTATGTTTTCTGGGTTTTTCACCTGCGGTAATCGATCAGAACTATTATCTGGATCACGATTAATTTCCTTCCCAATATATTTCTTATTCTTCTTCACCAAGTCGTGGAATTTCTCTGATTGCTCGACGTCCACGTCAGAAATTTCCGAAGAACTAGATGGTTCATTGTGTTTAACTTTCGAAGTCGCTGCAGGAACTACAACAACATTCTTCTTTTCTTCTTCACACACAACACTACGATCGTGCTTAATCTGTTTATCATTTGCACAATCAATAATGTTTGTCGTCTTCTTTTTCTTTGGCTTTCTCTTCTTCTTCGATGGTTTCTGCTTCTTAATCTTGGAATCCTTCTCTGAAAGGTTTAAATCCGGAACAGTCTGATAACCGGTGTCACAATTCATATCTTCTTTCGAATTGTTCTTATCTTCAATGTCACCAACATTCGTCGAAATCATCGCTAAGTCCACTGAAGATCTACGATGTAAACTATCTTGATCACTATTCAATGACTTATGCGTGATGGAAGAGGTTTCTGGACATCCCTGATCAGTATCCAACCTCCGAATCTGCTGGTCCACACTAATGCTGTCTCTCGATAACTCTCCTTCAATTAAATTTCGTAGCCCAAGAAGCTGCGAAGCATCAGGAGCATTTATAGTTAATAAATGTTTTTCTAGATGTTGAAGATCGAGGTCACACTGCGCACCCTTTTCGTTAGGACGGATTGAATACGAATCTGCCCTAATAAACATAGAAGATATTCCAGAAGATTTGTTAGATAAATTTTTCTTTCGAAACTTTACACCAGTCCCTTCTCGTTGACTATGCTGTTCTCCAGATCTAACTCCCTTTCGGAATGATTCCATAAAATCCCTGCGATAATTAAGTCGCACGCGTTTCTTTCCATTACACAGAACCAACAAATGTTTCTCATAATCCACTAACGCCGACGTTGAACGCAGATATGGAATTCCCAATAAACAGTCGCAAGGAAGATTATCAGTTATTCTGAATATCACAGATTGAAAAAATCCGGATAAGTTTATCACCAAAGTCACCTCTTCGTCCGTAACAAAGTTAAGGCCAGAAGGCGCATTGATGGTTCGTTCTTCCACCTTACGAACATGTTCTTCCACATTGCATCTTTTCACTAGATCTCGATTCACTAAATTAAAACTAGAGCCCCCATCAACACAAATATTTGTTAAAATATTATTAATTTTTCCAATGACGAACGTTGCAACCAATCCGTTCATCTCTGATGGGACACTATTATTCTTATTAACTGGAGGAACAAATCGATTCCTATTAAGGTTCCCAGAAAATCTTGAAGAATCCGAAACCCTAAAACTATTCTTCATGAGGTTCGATTTTATATTAGGTAATGTAGAATTCGGGTTATTATGACCATATTCTTTCTTATTTACTGAAGAACCTAAATTCGAACAAGACATTTTCTCTTTGCCTTTGTTACTCCTCAATAATTTAACATACTCCATTTGTTCCCTATTTTGTGAAACATATTGTTCGGATATTTCTAACAATTCTTGTCTATTCGCTGGACAAAAATAATTTAGCATCCGAAATCTTTGATTTGGATTCATACCATTTAAGATTATACCAACTAGTTGACCTTCATTCAACCCGAGTTGTAAAATATCCATAGATATCATTACTGATTTCACATAATCGTTAATTAATTCTGTCAACCCCTGTTTTCTATAAACCTTTTCACCTACTAGTGAATGCAAAACTGTGGGTGTAACATATCGATGCATAATATTATTCCTAAAATAAACCCAATCTATATTATTATTCAAAGCTGAAGTAACTTCCTTCAATATACTACCGTCACATCTAGAGAGAAGTACTGAAAGAATCATATTAAATGAATAACTAGTATCCATTAATATTTCTTGGATTTTAAATAACATCTCAAAAGTTTGAATGCTATTATTTCCACTAATGTTCTTAATTTCTGACAGTTTATACTCTAAATATGTTAAAGATTGATGAAAGGTAAATTTAGTCATCAGCTTATTTTCTAGATTCTGATCTGAATATACATGATCTTGTCTAATCGTAGGAACGTTAATATCCCTATTACCTTCAGAACTATTCTGATTCCTATAATTCGAGTTATGACCATGCATTCTGAGATTAAGATTATTTAAACCCACTTTAGGAGTCGAACTCAAAACATTAGAAACTCTTTTATAATAGTTTCCAAGATTTAGATATCTATTCTGCATTCCAACTCGTTCTCCTGAGTTACCATTATCAGAAATGTTTGGAATATTTCTACCTAAAGGCGGTTCCGAAAAAGTTACTCTAGGATCATTTCTAGGAATTTGACTATTAGATGGATTAGCCATACGACTAGGTCTATCTAGATCAACTGAGTTCATAATCGATTGATTATTATCAATAGGAACACTAAACGATCTTACATTAAAGCTATTAGCTAATGGAGGAGTAAGTTCCATGCTCAAATGACCAAAAGTTGAGTTTTGATCTAAACTAGGATAACCAGTAGCGTCTACTGTAAAGAAATCTGCATTTGACATATCAATGCTAACATAGTCTTGTCGAGACTCCATTATATGATCGGAATTTAAATGAACAATATTATAAAGAACAACAATACAATATAAGAATAATATACTATAACTAAACAAATACTACAATTATCTACTCTACAATAATACTAAGATGGAAATCTACTCGACCAAAGCAACAACGCTGGAAGGAAAATCAAAAATTTTCAAAGATTCCAATAACATTAATATATACAAAAATTTGTAAAGGCTGGCTGAAATATTTGTATCAAAATTCATAAATTCAATAAAAATATTATTTTCATTCAATTGAATTAAATTAGTTGAGTCACTATTATTCAAAAGTTAATTCTACAATTAATTCTGTATTCAGAATTCCCAAAAATTTTTTTTCGGTGGAATTATAATGTTGGAGGAGAAACAAAATTTTTCTCAATTTCAAAGTATTTTGAACTACTATAAATTTATTTTCCAAATATAATTCAATAATCAAAGAACTTATTAGAGACTGAGAATCTATTTTTAATATTAACAATAACAATAATATTCTAAACGAAATATAACAAAAACAAAAAAATACTTGACTTGTGTTCGTAACTTGTAACGCCCCTTCCACCTAGCATACACAGAAAGCTCCCAGTCCAACAACTATTATTATTCAAAGATATAATAATAATAATAATAATAATAATAATAATAATAATAATAATAATAATAATAATCGTCAGACCGAATGCAAACCGATTAACGCCTAGTCGATGGGACTTTGAACCAGAAGATTTAGTTCTCCATCGTACATCTAGTCAGTGTGAAAGAGAATTATCATTCCAATATTTCCACACAAAATTAAATTCAAAATAATTAGGAAACAAATTATTATATATTAAATAAATGACGACAACAACAATTCAATTTTCAATAACAATTTTATTAACAATATTGGGTTGTATATTTGCACTATTGCGTTAGAATAGTGTAAATATACTATTGAAAAAAATACAATCAAAAAAAATTATATAAAAAAAATACTATCAAAAAACCTGAGTGAATCTATAAGCAAAAATTTCTTTAATAAACTTGAAAACTAAATAGTAAATATCCAAAAAATAATTAAATGTATTTTCTATTATGCAAGAAAATACAAAATGCAATACGTTAAATTAAGTTCCTCTAAATATCAAAGATTCTCAATTATTCTATAAACGTTACTTTTTACCTGAATTCATAAAGATAATCAAACTAAAAATTTACAAGCGCGCATCTAAATTTCTCTTTCTTTAAGAATTCTAATAATATTTTATTACTGAAATATTCAATTTCAAGCATAAAAGTCTATATAATGTCTCTTTATATTGTAATAAACAACGAATTTATTATAAGAACTCTCAGTCTCGATTTTTATAAAAAGTGGAATGAAAATGTTGAATCTCAATTCTTAACTTAAACATATATTATTCAACTTTTCAAACAAGTCTCATTCAATACCTTATTAATATCATTCTTGACTCTTTTCAATAAAGTGAAATGAGAATGTTAGAGGAAAAATTGTTTGCATTCTAGTTTTTTAACGGCAAAATACTCGGAACTCTTCATATAAAATGAAGATTAACCATATACTGTAAAAGAAACCAAATTAAACTGGAAAGATTGGAATTCTTTAGGATTTTTAATAATTGGTCACTTTTGTCGCCCGTACTACTTAACTCCGAAAAGATGGAAAATTCCATAAAATTCTAAAAATTTTCGTAAGGGTGAAAAAATGAGGGAATTGCCTTAGCAATACAACCTGAATTGGATTTCAAAGCGTACAACCTCACAAAACACAGAATAAGACAAGTCACAGTCACTACTTGTAATAAGCCAAAAATTAGACTCACCTTGACTTGTTTATAGTATGGATTACCTTCTATGTGTAATGCTCGCTCTCTTTCGATAGTCAGGCTTCCGTCTGAGCTTTCTGATGTTCGATTGAAATCAGATTGGTGGTAAAGACATCTTTTTTCGAAAGTAAAGTAATTCCTTGCAATAAACTTTCTATGCCTTAGTTTCCGAACGAAAAAGAAAAGCAAGAAAGAAATATTTCTGGTTTTTAAGCTAACCACACCAGCTAGTGCCCGATAGGAATTACTAATAATGTGATCTAAGCGGGCTTTCACTCGGCACCATAGGCCCCACAAGCACTGCCCTTTAAACTTCACTATTCCTCTGCACAGAAGTAACAAAAAAAGCAAGAATAAGCTTATAAAGCAAATAACGCTCTGTGCTACTATTTCACAAGCATATAATTCACTATGAAAGAAAACTTTCACTCTACTATTCACTTTCATTACTTAGCGACCACAAAACGAGGAAACAAAAAGAGCCCGTTTGACTTGCCACTAAGTTTGCTTGCGAGAATAGAATAGACGAGGAATAAAACATTCCTTTTTTTTACTGATCACTTCGTTATTTAACTGACTTAACATCAATGTGATTTCATCGACAGTCGACGATAATACTCTCATCACACAAAACAGGAATAAAAACGGTGAACAAATTCTCAAAAGAGAAATCCTGCCGAAACGAAACAAAACTCCATTGACTGCACAATCCTCTTGTTAAACCAATACTCGGTTTTAACACTATTCCAGTTATACAAAACGAACAGAGTAATCATCCGGCAATACCACTACGAAACAGAAGGGTAACATTCCGGTTAAATAAATACGACAGAGTAACCTTCCGGCTAAGTAATTACGAAAACAAGTAAAGTAGGCACGGGACCCACTTTAGCTTGTAGATTCGGTTTTTATAGACCACGCCCACTATTCGCGACTGCAATCTTTCCTCTAACAGTCTTACCAACTCTCCTCACACTTTTAACAGTTTCAATATTTTTTCTTCCTTCCTTCCAACATTTTTTACTTTTTCTTTTTTTTTAAAAAAAACATAATATGACAATACCAATGAATCTAACACAACCCATAGTGACTCTTACAATGAATATTTGATTAACTCAATCTATTTTACATTGTTTTGTCCTTCTTTGGATTAAATTCTTCTTGTGTCGTGTCCATACTAGTCAGCCTCATTCCACAGTCGGCCTCATTCCGAAGACGACACGGCACAAACTGTTCAAACTGTTGAGCTTGATCCCCAGCTTGATCCTCAATTCGTCGAGCTTGTTCCTTAATTTGTTCCGATATTCCCTTTAAAACATCCATTATGGTTTTGGAAAATTCATATCGGTATGTATATTTTGGCTATTTGTAACACTCATGATATTTCGAGATATAATCTTGCCACTTCTTAAGATGGTACAATTAATATCACGCTCAATGTTGCTCGTTTTTACTTTACTTCTAAACGATAGAACCTATTCTCGTTATTTTGGCACCAATTTAGAACGGTTCTTTTTAAAATTATTGAGCCATTAAAAAGTCAACTCCGTTGAATAAAAGTCCATTTATTTATTTTTGTTGTCCTGACAACGACATTCCAGAAATCCTATTAATTAAAAAATATAAAGCATATGAATATCTTTTATATCGATACTATAATTAACATATTTCTTTTTCTTTTTCTTCTTCGAATTGCATAATCAGCCTAGTAGATATATTAAAATATCTTACGCTCTAATAAAATAAGGATTTACAAGTTGTAAAAATATACAAATATACAACGTACCGTTGTAAGTTTGCTAGACACCTTACCTTTTTAGACAGTACGAATCAAGGTTGTAGACGGACATGTGACGTCATTTTGCTAGTATTTCCCCTGTGAAGAAAGCCATCTCCAGTCTAATTTGTAAGACAGATAGAAATTGAGTATTTTTCATTTTATTACACATCAGGAGTATGAATATTGTAGTTGATAAAAACAACTTACCGCAGCGAGAATCGAATCCTTGACCCATGAATAACGAAACGAATGCTTACACCACTACGCTAAGACTGTTCTGTTAAGTAAGAGTCAAAATACAGTCTTTGTACATGTTTACGATAACGACGAAGACACTGATTCCGGTAATGATAAAATACCATATTCGAGAGACTTCGAATTTAAATTGCAAAACAAAGATCTCTTTCTTTTCTGATTCACTTGTCTTTGTTACTATACGATATTATATAAGACTTAACCTTATTTTATTTAGTAACACTCGTTTTATAGTTATTTCCAGTAACATTGAACGATAGGAAAACCAACACAGATCCATCGAAGACATATACAATATCAAAGGATCTCCCACCGGAAATTCAACACGGAAGCTCTGAACTATCTGACGGCGTGGTAATGGCGTGGTACAATGAAAATTTCACCCACCACCCACCATGACCCGCCATGACCTGCCATGACCCTCCAACAAATGTGACCCTCTCTGGCCCACAACCCACCATAACCCACTCGGACCCACCACTCACAATGACTTACTCTGACCCACCAACCAGACCAGCTCCGACCCACCATCCCCAAAAACACATCGTTATCAACTCTGACAATTGATACACAGCCTCTCCTTTACTGACAAAAGGATTTATACTTGTACTAAAAAGGGATGGGCACGAGCGAGTTCGAGCGAGTTTTTATAGAAACTCGACTAGACTCGAAACAAAAATGCTTGAGCTCGACTCGAGAACTTGGCTCGAAAAATTTCCTCCAACTCGACACGAAACTCAAATTTGACTCGAGTTTCGAGTCGAGTCGAGCCAAAACTAGCCAAATACTGTGTCTGAATACTAAAAACTAGGTCACTGCTGATCTCGGTAGTCGTAAAGATTAAGAGCCAAGGACATAGATCACGAGAATCTGGGTTTGAGTTCCGGAGAAGCAAGTACCCGGCCTCGAGCCACAAAAGTCTTAAAAGTTAGAGGGCGGCAGCCGCACACGTTCAAAAGTACTTTTACCGGTTTTACTGTGCTCAAGGGCTCGAGCGCCTCAGCCGAGACAACAGTTCACCCACCCAAAACGACACAAGTCGAAACAAACCGAGCTGATGACTCACACCGGCCGAGCCGGCTCAAGACAATGGCTCAACTGAGCTGAGTCGGTGCCTCATCTCGAGCAAGCCGGCTCGAGCGGTTCGCTCAGTTCAACCGAGCTAAGCCGGTTACCATCCCCGCAAGGTTTGTGCTTCTACTTTGGCTCAAAACTTTCACCGTGCAGGCCTCAGCCTTGGTGGTGAGAACTACAATATATGTTTATGTTAGTGCACACGACATTTGAAACTGTCTGGTTATAAAAATCCATTGTCGTCTTGTTAATCGAGACGAGGCGAGATGCGAGCAGTGTCTCACCTCGTAAGCAACATTAAAAATATTCCACATTACTGCTTACATTTCTCATAGTTCGGCTTTCCAGTCTAATCAGGTGATGATTTCAAAACGAGATAAAACGAGCTAAACCAGGAAGCCATTTTGAAACTCGACTCAACTCGAAAGTTGACCTTAAAACAGTGACTGGGCTCGAAACTCGACTCGAGAAAATTACCTTTGTCTCGACTTATGCCCATCTCTAGTGATAAGACCAGGTTGTGAAATTCTAGCTAATCGGAGTTTGCATTTTTACGGTCAGTCGCTCATGCACTGGACTATTACAATCACGGCGGATCTCACCTTTACGATATAAAATGGTAAAGTGTTTGTCATGGGCCAAATTTTGATAAATCTCACTTAAATTATAATTGTATAATTATTTCCTTGTTGAATTATCGATATTTTTCAGTGGAAAAACGTATGAAGTTTGAAAGTCCAATATCAAGGTAAGTACAACAACATATATTCTAAATTTAAAATTTCCGTGTAATTAAGCGTACATTACAAATTTTATGTCTATTTTTCTTACTATTTTATTCCTTGATTGCCTGTGTCCTAAGCGCTCCATATAATAAACATAAGCTTCAACAATTAGCTAATATAGTAGAAAGCGCATGGTTTGTATTTCACGATTTGATTGTGAATTTGTTTCTTAACTAATATCAATAATTTTCGAATATTTTTACAAACCAATCCATTACCAATTTTGCATATATAGAAAGTGTCGCGCCCCGTTATAAAGAAGAATTTTAAAAAATGCCATGACAAGTTCTGTTTATTTTCAACATAGAGTTAATATACTGAGTTGCAGCTCGATACGTTTAACGGTTTGGGAGATACTCAAATTGTATCGCAAAAACTCGGATCCCCACTACCGCTTTTATTAATATTATTATAATGAAAGTGATAGGATAACATCCCAGTTTGGATTAAGTCATACCTATATACCAAAAATCATTTCGTTTGACTTTGCAATTTGGCCGTGATGATCAGGCACACATAGTTACGCCAATTCTTTATATAATAATTTATATATTGTAGTGATTCAAAAATGTATTTTTTCCAGTATGTAGCTCCACTAAACGCTCACAGGCAGTCATTCTTGAAGGCTAAGTAGTAGTATGAGTGCTATTATTATTATTATTGCAATTACAAATATCAATATCTAAAAATGCCTGAAGTTCTTTTCTGGCTTAGAGATTCTTATCTCAGGTAAGTAAACAGATAGAAATGGGAAAAGAATAGTAATGGAGGCCTTGAAAGTAAAACGTAGTCAAATTCACCAGTGTTCAGAAGCATATATTTTAGGGATCCTTTCAATAGGATATAAATACAGGGTTCTGTTTAGTTGAAGTTATCCTTTTGTTGCCACGTAAATAACAATAGCAGAAATGAACCACTTACTATTGTCGGTCTTCGTGGCCGAGCGTGCTCGCACAAGTGGTTTTTAACTAAAGTTACTTTTGGCGTGGGTTCAAGCGTGGCTCCGAAAAAAAAATTAATTATATTTTATTTTTATTAAGTATCCGTAAAGTGATTTACTTACGTTATGCGTGCAATTTTGCTACACAAATCAATAATATACGTAGTAGTAGTAGTAGTGCTCGTTTTGATCCAGCTTGACTGTCATGATATTAATTTAACCTCGGCTGCTTCTTCAATTTTCTTCTTTAATTCCAACAAAGTGCAATTTTCTTCTATTACTGTAATATAGAATACATACACCAGAAGGTTTGGGCAATCGCAAACAGCAACCAATCAAAAAAGTGTGTTTAGTACCTATGACTAGGGTCGAGGGGGAAAATATTCTCTTCAAAACATACTGTCTACAATGCAGTAAGTAGAATGGATCGGTAGATCAGAGTGGGTCGGTGGGTTGCAGTACGTCATGATGGGTCGGAGTGTGACATGGTGTGTGGTGGGTCATACTAGGTCTCATGCTGTTCACCCTCGACCCACTGATCCACTCAGAAACTCGACCCAATTGACCCACTCACCCACCGACCCACTTCAAGTCTGATCTGAGATTGGGGTACTTGGTTCGTTCGTAAGGCAAGTAAGCTTGAAGTGGACAATATCGTGCTTGTGAGTTTTCTCGAGACACTTCAATTTCCTCCCATTTTCTCCTTCCACTAAGTCACCCATCATAATTCACTTGCTTTAATAATGGTCTCTCTTATCCTAACAGGCATAATCGTGGAACCTTAAACGCAAAGATTAGGAAATATCAAAAGTGCTAATAACAGTATGTCAGAAGTGCCTAAAATACATGATGAGTTGCAATGAAACTTTGTGTAGGGACAATACCCAAAAAATAAACGAATACGTGTTTTTTTTTTATTTCTGCAGAGAAAACTGTTTTAGGGGACAAAAGCCTCCACAGAAAATTTTGAAGTTTGACACTCGAAAATCAAAAAGTGGACTGAAGCTAACGAAATTGTGTACAGATATTCTATACCCGAAATGAGGGAATATGTGTTTCATATTTTGCTGAAAGAAAGGTTGGGTGGACACGAAATCCGGAAAGCCTTTGATCATGAAATATCAAAATTGCTAATAACAGTAAGTCAGAAGTGCCTAAAAGTCTTGAACAGTTGAAAGGAAAATTTCTGCAGGGTCAATACACCAATTGGAAACGAATATGTGTTGTTTTTATTCTGCGGAAAAACTGTTTCACAGTAGAAAATCCCCTATCCAAAATTGTGAAACTTGACGCCCTAAAGGCAAAAGAAAGTGGACTGAAATGAATCTAATAGTGCACAGATATTGTATGCGTAAGATGAGGCACCATGTATTTCGTATTTTCCTAAAGAATGAGTTCAGTCGGGCACAGACCATTCCAAACCTTCGATTACGAATTATCAAAAGTGCTAATAAGTATAAGTCAGAAGTGTCTAAAGGACATGGAGAATTGCTACGAAACTTTTGTAAAAACAACACGCAAACATGTGTTTCTTTTAGCTTGTACGGAGAAACAGTGTTGGGGCCAAGGCCTCTTCCGCAAATGTAAATATTATCTTAGAAGTACTGGAAGGAGTGGATCGAAGCGATTGTAATTGTGTGTAGATAATGTATATGCAAAATAAGGCAATTCGCGTTTCACAATTGTTCCCATCCGATTTGCTTCAAATGTGGCACACCAAAAGTTAACAGAAATCGAAATGTGCTTTTGTTTATGTGCAACAATTTTGTAAGGGTAAAAGGCACATCCGAAATATTATGAAATACCTCATAGATAGGAAACGGCTAGTGTTAAAATACTGAAATGATACCTATAGACAGATGACCTAAAAGTTAAAATCAATTCAGTGAATTTCGAGTGTATCCTGTTTCAATCCTCAAAAGTTCAAGTTCAAAGACTGAACATTGTGCACTCTACCGTGGTACAAACATACAGACAAACGAGCAATTGCCAAATAAACTAAACACGTGTCGATTTATTTTCTGTTTACCTTTGATGTGCCAAACTTGAAGCAAATCGGATGGGGACAATTGAGAAACAGGAATTGCCTTATTTTACATATACAACATCCATATACAATTTAATTCGCTTCGATTAACTAATTCCTGCACTTCTACTCTAATATTTAGTTTTTTGGAGGAGGCCTTCACTCCAACAGTGCTCCTCTACACGAAATAAAAACATGTTTGCTTACTATTTGCATATTGTCCATACAGAAAATTTCGTGTCAAATCTTTTACAATCTTGGTTAGGGGCTCTTGCACTCTAAAACAGTTTTTTTCTGCATGAAATGAAAAAAAATAAATATTCATTTTCTTTTTGCGTATTGGCCCCACACAAGTTTCGTTTGAACTCTTCATGACCTTTAAGTACTTATCAGATACTGTTATTAGCAATTTTGATATTTCATGATCAAAGGTTTTGCGGAGTCCTTGCCCACTCAACCGTTTTTTCGAGGAAAATATGAAACATATATGCCCTCATTTCGGGTCTAGAATATCTTTACACAAATTTTGTTCCCTTCTGTCCACTATTTGATTTTCGGGCGTGAAATTTCAAAATTTTGGGTGGGGGCTTTCCACACCTATAACCATTTTTTCCGTAGAGAATAAAGAACACACGTATTCGTTTTTTATTATTATTATTATTATTATTTTGCGTATTATCCCTACACAAAGTTTCGTTGCAACTCTTCATGTCTTTTAGGCACTTCTAACACACTGTTATTAGCACTTTTGACATTTCGTAATCTTTGCGTTTAAGGTTCCACGATTATGCCTGTTAGGATAAGAGAGACTATGTTTAAAGCAAGTGAATTATGATGGACGAATTAGTTAAAGATTGTTTAGAGGGTCATGCTCTCTTTCGAGCCTATGATCTTCATGCTTCAGAAGATTTTTATAGATATCATTGGCTGGACAACTTACCTTTAAACAGTGAAATTACGAAATCATTGAATTTTTCTTACCTTCAGCTTTCTCACACTGCTACATAGTCTCTTTGATTGTAAAATATTGCTTTTACTATATTTCAACTGCTCTAAAGAGTTTTGTGTTACGTCTTTATACTTTAGAAATAATAATAATAACTATCTGAAGTAAATAATTCCATAAAAATATACTTACAGTACTTACTTAATCTGGTTCTCTTCTATCTCTTGGTGTCGAAGTTCTCCAGAGAGTTCGTTACTTGCTTCTGTCCTGCGGAAAATGCTTCACTCATTTCCATGGAATGGCGTGTCCCATGGAAATCTCTTCTATGGTCATTTTCCAAGTTTGCCTTGGAAGTCCCTTTGGTCTTTTCTTCCCTAAACCTCTGATCTTTTTTCCCACGTTTGTTTTTGAAACCTTTCCTCTCTTCCTGATGACATGCCCTAGCCATCGAAGCTGACCTTGATCAATATGCAACTGCATTAGTTAAGTTTCAATGTTTCCCTGATGGTTTGATTCCTAGTTATTTCTTACTTCGATTTATCCAGAAAACTTTACGGAAGATCAAGATTAAAAATAGTATATATGTCAATGTACGGAATATTACAAGATGACAAACGGCAGTCTGCAATTGAATGGTGTATATTTACGTATATATAACCGGCAGAACAAAACAAATCCATTTTTGTTGCACAAATTACATACTTTCTATTGTTATAGAAATATTCTTCCTCAGTTTCCCTCGAAAAGTATGACTGGGAATTTATCCACACTGACATTGCAATCTAATGTGCTCTGTGCCATCTATGAATTCATATACGTATGACTTGTCATTGCAATAAACCAACGTATACGTGATAATCATAATTTTTTAGGTATATCTCATAAACAATGTTCTGTACTTTCGTTTGTTAGTATCAAAATGAAGAGCTTTATGACAATATGCGTCAGTATAGCTTTCATCTTTATAAGTTGCATGATCGTCGTGCAGCAACCATTATTGGAATGAGAAAATCTTTTCCCTCTATTTTCCTGAAAAATACTGATGGGGATTTACACCATTCGAGCACGCAAAAATTTTTGTTTGGAGGCGCCAAGCTTGGGGCGATGTCCAGAACTAAAAGATACTACATTTATGTAATATTGAACGGTTATTATTTTGCACTCGAAAAGACAAAGACGGTATTTAATTATAAAGTACTTTCACGTTTATTTTCAGAAAAAAAATAGAACTAGATTGTCTTTATAAGAGAAAGAGTGCGGATGAAGTTTGAGATCAAATTTTCATCCTACATCAATCATTTCCTTGTTAAAAAAGTATAGATTTATTCAGAAAGTGTTACATACTTGGTTAGGAAGTTTCAGGTAGTGGTTGTCTGGACCCGGTGGGCACTCTCCATGGTACTGCCCTGATTTACACAAACACACATAATTTAGTTGCATTGAACGGGAAGTATCCCTTGATAAACGTCTAATTCTTAGACTGTAAAACCATACTAATGTAATATCTAAAGTGCACTGTACCATTAACTATGAGTGTAATGTACTCCCCAATTATCTAAAACAAATAAAATTTGTCTCCGATTCTTACATCAGAATTAAGTTGAAAATACAAAAATGTTTTATTTCAAGATGTGCAAAGTTCCAAACTCCACTTTTCTGAGTCAAAAACTTTGTATATTGTAAATTAATGTTATTCTGATACCTTCTTAATTTTCGCACTAATTTTATCATTTAAAAAGGAAAATGCTGATAAATAGGTAAGGATGGTGATCAGAAAAATGGAAACACCTGAACGAAATTCCAACTTACCAGATTAATATGGTGTCGGGCCACCTTTCGCCTTCAGAACAGCCTTGATGCGACATGGGATGGAGTCATAGAGGTCGCGAATTGTAGCGAGTGGAATTTTACACCATTCCTCGTGCAAGGCATCGACCAGTTCTGTGAGAGAGGATGGAGGTGGAAATCGTCGCCTGAGTCGTGTTTCCAAGACGGACCACAGATGTTCAATTATGTTGAGATCTGGGGATTGGGCGGTCCAGGGGAGATGTTGAACTTCATCCCGATGTTCCTCAAACCACGCTGCAACAACGCCAGCTGTGTGAATTGGTGCATTATCATCCTGGAAGATGGCGTCATTGTCCGGGAACAACATCCCGACCATAGGATGCAAGTGGTTTCCTAAAATTGCGACATAATTGTTGGCAGTGATTCGTCCGCTAAGTGTGTCCACAGGACCTAATGAAAACCATGATATGGCGGCCCACGGCATCACCGAGCCGCCGCCATGTTTCACAGTTGGGCGGAGACACTGCAGATCATAACCTTCTTTGGGCGTTCTCCACACATAAACACGGTGATTGGGAATAGGGTGAAGGATGACTCATCCGACCATATCACACGTTTCCGGTCCTCAACGGTCCAAGTTGCGTGGTCGCGGCACCATTTGCGGCGTGCGAAAGCGTTATGGTCCCTAATGAGCGGTTTGGCCCGTGCAACACGACCCCGTAAGTTCATGTCATGTAATTCGCGGCGGACTGTGATTGTCGAAACAGGGTGGGGGAGGTGCTGATTGAGTTCCTCCGTCACTTGCTTCGCAGTGGCACGACGGTTCTGCGTGACAATGCTCTATAATATCCGGCGTGACCTGTCACTCATGATTTTCTTCCGCCCACTGTTCCGCTTCCCCGATGTGGTTTTCCCGTGTGTTGTGTAGGCCGTTCCAGTCCCACGCGACACATCTAACACAGTAACCACTGCCGTCACACTCACTCCACATAACCGCGCACCAACAATTTGCCCTCTTTGAAAATCTGAGAGGTCTCCCATGTTACACTACCTCCGTCTGCTGCAGCCACTGGACACTGCTGTTCCACTGCGCCTGACGTAGTATGGAGACCGACCTAACACACCACCACCAGCAGTCAGGCGCTGCGGGCGAAAAGACACCACTGCAAACCCACACATCTGACGTGTTGCCAACTACAGGTGTTTACATTTTTCTGATCACCATCTGTATATCTTGCTCTCTGCGAGTTAATAAAATAGTTAAAGGTTTAAATAAAATGAAGAGAGATCGAAATACCTACCGTACAAATCACTTTGCATGGAATGGAAAAAATCATCATCGAACAGAACTTAGGATCATTTTCTATCAATAAAATCTCTGAAACACACTTGCAAACAGAACAATTCAAGCTATATTTATTTTTTTTTTTTTTAGTTTCGATCAATTAACTGTAATATTAACGTAAATATTTTGGAATGTGAACCATAATTAATATTTCAATCTCTTTCATTGATAACGTATTCGAAATTTATCTTTGTTGAAGAAAACTTCTAAATTAATTACTTTAAAGTTATTTATATTATTTTATAGCTGATTCAGTAATGTACGATTCAATCACAGAATATTATGAAAGAGTCTGAAAATCTGAAAGAGCAATATATCGTTATAACTAAGATTGTAGTTCATTATTCGAAGTAAAGACATACCAGATCCATTTGTATCTCTTCGAAAATTCAAATATTAGCAACAGTTTAACCAAAAAACCTCAATACTATCTGCAGAGATTATTTTCAGATGAAGTTTGAAATAGAAGAAAGATTGTTTCTAAGAATTAGGAATGTTCATATCATGTCTTTCTGATCAACATTGTTTGCATATTATGTACTAGTTCCATTAACTTCTTTATTATATATGAGTTTCTTTCCGGAATACGATATCAGATTAGAACATAAGGTTCCATTTTTTTAAAATATTTAAATTTGTAACTTGATCGTGTCTTGCCCTCTATTAGTTACAACGGGAAATAAATATTAAATATTTTTGAGCGGACATGAATGTTTGTAAGCATATACGTTGATTTCGATACTAGGAGAACTGTAATCAAATTATATTCATGATGATTTTATTATCTAATTAAATTTGTGAACTCGAAAATGATGCAAAGTTTCGGAAACTGCTTGTGAATCATCGCTGAATCACTCATGACTTTGCACTGGAATATTACGTCAAAGAGTCAATCAGAACAGTACAGACAAGAGTGTTTTGCAGTAATGTAACATGAGTTTTAGTAAGAGATTAATATACTAAAAAGTTATCGTATCTGCTCGTAGTAAACCTAAAATGTTAGAATTAGAATTTCAGACATAGTTTAATAATAATCTAGATCCTTCGCATACATGTAAATACGTATTAGTACAATATAATACGTGGCTGGTCTTTCCCAATAATAATATGGTTTAGAAGTTTAGGACTAATGTGGGTATTGATTGTTTCTTTAAAGTTATTTCCATTTGAAGGTTACATTTCATTATTGCGGTTAACTGAGATGTCACTATGTGACAGAAGCTACATGTTAAGCTATCATCTTCTCACTGTATAAGAGTAAAATATTAGCCACTTAACAAGCCTTTACAGTCTATGCCAAATCCAATGGATACATACTGAGTGCTAAACAAAACCACCAAGAAACTTAAAGTCATTTGTGTGAAACATACTTTATATGCATTTTTGTTGATTGTTTGTTGATCTTGATGTCATGTTTTTGATGTGGGTAGTATTGTTAATTGAACAAACGTACTGAAATAAGAACATAGAATACGTTGCCGTCGAATAAATATATTAATTCGACTAAGTTTCTTCTTCGTGACTGAATTATTTTAAAATGTGATGTAATTTACAATTCCTTTGAGTAGAGAACTTAACATAGTCATCAAACTCGAGAGTTCCATGAAAGGCCTTTATTTGCCTGCAAATGTTAATATCTAGACACTTGATGTATACTCCCAACTATAGGACTTCAAATTTAAAAAATAGTTTCAAGGTGAGCTCTTAGTTGGCGATATTACTCAAGAGGTATAGTCACTGTTCCCGCCTTTCACCCAGGAAATCCATGTATATACAATTTAAAAAAAAAAAACTACAAGTAGTTCGTAATTTATTAGGTATAGGCATGAAGATCAAATACTTTTACTTCTGTTAAATGAGACATGATTGTACTTAGGTATTAATCAGGAATTTTTTCAATAGTTTGCAGATGAAATTATTTATATTCAATAGACTTTGGAGGAAAAACCCATCTTGGTTCAGTAGAAATCAGTAGATATAAGGATAATTCATTACTGGAGAACATATTCCGTATATTTCATACAGCCAATAAGAGTTTATTATTCTCGGAATGTTGCTTTCATTCGCATCGCTTGAAGAATACACGAACTTTCAACCAAATGCCTCTTGCTCTCTGTTGCCGAATAAAGAATAGAAAATAAATTTGTAATCGACCAGCTTCAATGTTTTGGTGTTGAGTGAATTTAGGTATTTTTACGATCACTTCTGTCTTTCTTTTCCTTTAAATGTTAATAATAATAATAATAATAATAATAATAATAATAATAATAATAAGATTAATAATAATATATAACGATATCGTTATATGTACTTTCTAACCAACCCTCGTATTTTCAATGTTAGTTCTTGGAAATAGCGCCTAGCCAGTCGATATTCGCAGAAGAGCGAAACCATGGAATTTTTCTACCCAGAAGGTGCCTCTTTCCTCAAGACATTTCAGCACCTCTCGCCGAACCGTATTTGGGAAGGTAATTGTTCGTTCTCTCACTCACACTTACGAAAAGCTGAATTCCCAATCAAATATATCCGTTCAGTGTTATCATTGTAAATTTGGCAACAACTACTAAATAGTGTTGTGTGTATTTTCTCATATCATTTTCTATTGTGGAAGAGTCATAAGTATTAGCAGTGGCGTATTTACGATTTTGTTTCGGGAGGGGCTTTGCCTGAAAACGTGAAAATTCTGCAAGATATTTCATATACTTTACTATAGTAAGTAAGATTTCGGGTGGGGCTTAAGCCCGGAAGCCACCCCCCTAAATACGCCACTGAGTATTAGTATGTAGTACATGCATGGTTCAATATTTTATTAGGTTACAGATAAAGTACATTTAAAGTGGCGCAATGCAAAGGTAATTTCTTTTTCACTCTGCAACTATCCGGTGTCAGCATTGACCCTTATCCCTCCCACAAGTGTTCTTTTGATATTATTAATGAGAGTTGTATTATGAATATAGCTGTAAGGTGCTTGACTCACCAGTGACGGTGGGCTCACGACTCAGCCTTCTTGTGGTTATTTAATGCACCTGAACCCCATGACCGTGAATGCGGATTCTTCCTTATAATAAATGGTGTTCGATCTCATCGTTTTATGACCTTTCCCCATAGGCTGTTACCAACGAACCCAGAAACACGATAAATGGCTTATCTGAACGAGGATGGGGAAGAATTAAACCTAGGACTGTCATAGAATGGCTTAGCCCAAAAAGGTACCTACAAAACTGGAACCCTGCTACACTCATAAAAATTAATAATAATAATAATAATAATAATAATAATAATAATAATAATAATAATAATAATAATAATAATAATAATAATAATAATAATAATAATAATAAAGATAAGATGATAATAATAGAATTTCCTACATTAAGAAAAAGACCTATTTTAATTTCAGATGGAATATTGTTTCATCGTAAATATGACTCTTGCTCCTTATTCGAGGTACGGACATACTACGTCCATTTGTACCTATTTAAAAATTCAAATATTCATAATGTTGGAACTTAAAGTGAGTAAACATCTGTCGTAATTCTCAGTTTATTAATTTAAAACTAAAAACAGGCAAAACATCATTAAGAAGGATGATTCTTGGTATCACATCTTTTCTGAGCAAAAGTATTTGTATATTTCGTAACTGCTTCACTAGCTCGTGTTGTTTCGTCATTTTCATCATCACAAAATCTGATGCAGATTACTCCATGTAAGAGAAATTTTAAATTTGTCATTTTAATTGATTTCTGCCCTCTAAGAGTTAATAAATAAATGACTGAAAATTTTCAAGGGAAAATAATTATTGCACTGAATCAATTTAACTGGAAAAAGAGCCATTTTCGGAGAGAGGTTAGGAAGGTCTTCCACTAGTAAAACGTTTGAAATGTTGCAAAATTAAGGAAACTATGCATATGCATTGTTTGTGCATTATTCTGGCATAATTTTCTTGTAGGAACTAACGTGTATGTGTCAAATAAAATCAGTATTGATAACTTTAGTATGTTATGCAGAATCCAATAGGTAATACATAGTGCATTGCTAAGTGCTTTACATACATTTAACATTTTAATATATATTATATGGTAATCTCTTTATGATTTTCAGTATTAATATAATTTAGAACGTTTGAACTAAAAGTCTGGTGCTCATTTGTTTGAATATTTGGAATTTGTCATAGGTATTCAACAGTGGTGGAACTAGCCCGGATCCTGAGGGGCAAACGTCCCTCAGTTTTCTGAATGGCCAAAATAATTTTATCTATTATTTCTATATTTTTGAAGTTTATAGTAAATCATGATATATATATCTACCATAGTCAGTGTTCTGGCTGGGTCCCAATAGTGGTTTGGGTACAAAACCTCGTGGCCAGAACTTCGCGGACCAAAACGTTACCTGGTAGAAACACGCTGCCCAAAACCTCGCGGGCCAAAATCTTGCCGGGCCAAAACTTCGCCTTGCCAAATGCTCGCATCCCAATGTCTCGTTACACCCAAAATTTCGCCTGACCAAATCTAGCGATCCTAATCTCGGAACACAGAATCCACCTGGCCTAAACTACGCAGGACTTAATCTCGCTTTGGAAGAAATGTCATCAGATAAGGCGCACACACAGAACCACAGACGCGTTAGTTGACACAAAAGAATGCATAACTTTTGTGACTCCAGCAAAACGTTTAGATGCATAATTTTTAAGGATGCAACTAAATGCATAATGAAAACTGTGTTAATTGATGCACTTGTGTGCATAAAATTTATTATGCAGATAAACGTTTTGCTGAAATCACAAAATGTTATGCATTTTTTTGTCTCCTACTGAAGCATTTACATGCATTAATTGAAACAATGGTAGGTATCGCTGGTTGCATATTCCCTAAATACACAGGATTTCCAAGGGTGTGAAAATGATTAAATAAATTTAGAACACTACTAAAAATATGTAATCGAGGCTTTTTGGGTAATGCAGGACAGAGTACAGATATTCCATATTACATGAGAGCCTCTACGGCCATTTTGGAAGTAGTCATACTGGATTTGAGTTAATTAAGTGAAATATAGACTTTACGATACACTACTATTTTTGAAATAAAGTGTGATTTTTAAAGACATTAACAAGATTGTTTTCTATATTCTTTGTTAATGAAATTTTGATCACATAGGTCTAGATACAAAAACTTATCATTGTAAATTTATGATCATAATTTTGTTCAGGATGCAAACAAGCAGAGAGGAAACTACCATAATATCGTTACGAAATCACACCTTATTTCAACAATAGTATCGGATCGTAAAGTTCCCATTTCACTGAATTAATTAAAATCCAGTATGATACCTTCCAAAATGGTCGCAGAGGCTCTCATGTAAAGTGAAATATTTTCACTCTGTCATGCATCACACTAATAAACCTCGATTTCATAGTTTTGGTAGTGTTGTAAATTTATTCCATCGTTTTCACACCCTTGACAACCCTGTATATCAGATGTGCAATATACAATTTAGGCCACTCAATTTATGAGATCCATCTAAACTATGTCACAACCATTATGAGAAAATAGTTACAAAAATAAGGCCTTCAAATAGTATATCTTACAAGTCAAAAAAGGAAAAGAACTCAATTTATTATACCTAGGTACATAGCTTTTTTTTACAGGTTGCTCTACAAGAGCAGTTTTGCCATTTTCACTAAAGCTAAAATCCCAAATTATCTTTGGTGAAATAAAAGAACATGGGTCAATGTTAGAAAAATCGTACCGATAGCAAATCTAGCGATGGGAAACACAAAACTTTACAGAGTAAAAAAAAAAAAAAAAAAAAGGTGGAAACTACCAACTCAGATTATAAATTAAACTTTGTATGTCTATGTTCTCTGAATCTTTCTATCGCTTTTTTATAATATATTTTAGTATACTAATTTATGCCCGTTTGGCCTTTTTCCGTTTCGCCTTATGTCCTCAAAACATTTTGCCATACAACCGATAAGGATGTTATCTTAAAGCGGAAGGGGAATTCCCGTTTGGCCTTTTCCTGCTTGACCTTATAACATACAAGGGAATTTTCACTCTGTTTCTGTAACAAAGAGGGATTTATCTTATTCTCAACTGCAACGTCTCTTCTATTTCAGACAAATACAACTCAAATATCTTAGAACATAAATTTTATTATCACACCCGAAATAGCATATCAAGTTTCTATGTGGATATAATATGAAACAGCATCAGTATATGAAATTACATCAATTTCACTGTTCTTAAGTCTATCTTCTAGGCGGTGAATCCTGTCGTCAAACCGTCTCTACCTTAGCTTTCTAAGTGTGTTTTCTGATAACCACTTGAAGAAGTACTAGCAATCTTTCATTTTCACGTTGCCTGTCTTTCATTAATTCAATGAAAGAATGTATATCTAAGTGATCCCTTGATGCCTTTCTTCGTAATTTGACGTGCCACTGTCTTGCATTGTTAGTCATTTGTTCTTGATCGTTTTCAAAGTGATTCCACAAATCACTGCAAATAGGTAAAAATACATCATTAGCACATTAAAAATTCAAAGGATTGCAGGAGAATCTACGTTGGAAAGTCGATGGCAAAATTTTGGGTGAACCTAATTTATTTCTTTTGCAAAGCAAAAGAATGTGTTCTTTTGATAATTTACAAATTAGTGAATGTAGAATCTTCAATACATGCACGTCGCAAGAAAATCTATATTACACTTTACATTAGGTGTTAATGGAAAAAATGCTATACTGTAGAGTGCTCGGGATAGCTTAATTAATGATTTAATAATAAAAAACAATCATTAATTTTTGCACTAAACGCCATCTATTTATGTAGGAAAGAAAACATACTTACAGAGAAAATAACGTGTCACCATCATCCAGCCAAGTGTCTATAAGATAATCATGGAACTCCTCCTTCATAGAACGTCAGGCGCATCTTCTTGCAAACGTACAAACACTACATCTAAATGGGAAGTTGGTACCAGAGGCTGTGCTGC
This sequence comes from Thermobia domestica, assembly GCF_964235325.1. Taxonomy (NCBI): domain Eukaryota; kingdom Metazoa; phylum Arthropoda; class Insecta; order Zygentoma; family Lepismatidae; genus Thermobia; species Thermobia domestica. The sequence continues at coordinate 195,468,772 of NC_137463.1, read as the reverse complement.
TGCATGTCGAATCCATCTTTTTACTTCAGTGTTCTCTCAGTTGTACAATTGAGAAAGTTCTAACTGCTGAACCTTCCTCCAAACAGACTGAGAAAAGTGGAAGGAACATCCTGTGATTTTAACCAGGAAATACTTTATTTATAGCATTGATTGCTACTTTCTTAAGATCAATAGAAACTTCTTTGAATTTGAAACGCAGTCCAAATTTCTCAGCTTCTTCCATGATTATCTCCAGTAATCTTACATGTGTCTCTTGCTTTTTACTGGGCAATATGCAGAAGAGGAGAACAAATACCTGGCCGAAATATTTTCCGTGCAGGATGTACATTTGGAAGAAAAGGAGAGGTACAGTCTTAAGTGTCCCTCCATTACAATCCTGTCGCACTGACACATAATTTTCAAAGTTTCAATAGTGCCGAAAACCTGTTGAAGATAGAAAGACTAGAATAAACAACACAGACATTCTAAAGAAAATGCTTTAATATTAATATTCTTACTCCTATTACTATTGTCATAACATATTTTCACGATTTCAAAAAAAAAAAAGAAAAAAAAAGAAAGAAAGAAAGAAAGAAAGAAAGAAAGAAAGAAAGAAAGAAAAAAGAAAAGAAAAAAAGAAACAAGAAGAACGTAAGAAATGATAAACTATTTTCTTGATTATTAAAATATAACTTACAAGAATTCTACTGGTGTCATCGCCTTCATCCCCCAATAAAAGTTTTTGCCGTCCTGCGTTTCGCTCCACGATCCTTCCACATTCAATTTATTCAATCTTTGCGATAGTGGTGCCCGGTTCATGCTCGTACGTTATATAGAGAGTGTTTAACGGCACCAAAAATAGGGACAACAGATGCAGTTTCACCACAGTAATTTCCCTTAGCAATCTTCTTCCTGGAGAGAAGAAAATAAATTCATTTTAAACATCAACAGCAAAAAAAAAAAAAAAAAAAAAGTCGTACTTTCCCTCTAGAAAGTAAAGACAGACGGAATATTGCTTAACTACGACCGGTTAATTGTGTTACACTATAAATAAAAAAAATGGACTATGTATTTGTGTGCTAGGTAGGATGCCATTTAAGAAAAGTTCCACATCTAAAGTTCTAAAATAACTTTTGGAAAAGTTGCACGAGTAAATATTAGAAACATGCAGAGAAGCTTCAGTGTCAAAATTACTTATACCTTATTACAACTATTATATATACTTACCTATACTTACCTATATGTCTTAGTAATTGTTGATGTTCGTTCTTCCGCCGCTCTCTTCTTCATATGTGAGGTACAAATACAAGGCTACATGAGCAATTTTTTAAACAGTGACGCAGATAACACAAAATTCTGTATACTTGCTTTGATTATACGCTATTCTGTTCGTTCAAACGTAAATACTACTAGCATTACAAATGTTTTCCAAAATGACACTAAATTTCCCTATCATAACTTGAAAATCCCCTTCGCTGGTGTAAGACGAAATGGGAAGGGCAAAGGGGAATTCCTGTTTCGCCTTACAATCAAATTAGCATATACTATCTTAGCATCATAGCCTGAAGTAATGAAAACAGGCACAAGGCGAAACGGAAAAAGGTCAAACGGGAAGACATCCAAAGTTTCATTTTAAAATCATCTGAAAGAATTGTTCACTTACATTTCCCTGTTTTTAATTATTAAAGATATATTTTGCAAACGGACAAATACGTGGACGTTTCGAATTAGGTACAAAAATATGAAAACTGTTCTTGTGATGTATAATTACAATATTCTAAAAAAGTTATATTTCTGGGATAAAAGTCTGTAGGTCTATAGTAATTTACCATGTTAAATTCAAATCTGAAATCAGAAGTTCGCTATCAGGTTTACTTTCTCAGTAATATAGGATGTTACGTAAGTACACGACGCATGTTCTAAAAAAAAAAAAAAAAACTGAAAATGGAACAGTAACTGAGACGTTACTGGTTTAGCCTGTGGCATGTTTTCTAGTACGTGTGTCTCTTGTCTCTACTGACACATCATCAGTAGCCTTCTGACATGCTGAGTTATGTTTCTTTCATTTCCCATTCATGAAACTACGAATTTTAATTAAAAATGAAGTAACAGTCAGTTTAAATCTCATAATCAAATTGAATTCATTGGAAGAACATAACACTAGTGGAAAATCCTGTTAACCTCTGAAAAGTTAACCTGATAATGATACCAGAAATTACATTTGAAATTTCCTTTCCTTATTATACGCTGTGTTAAAACGGCACCATTCACATTTCCCTATCATGTCCCTGAAACGGAAAGTTTGAGGGGGAAAATAAGGCTTTTGGTAGAAAAAATCCCTTTTTTCTATTTTGGGTCCCTCCGGAACACCCTGTGTTAACACACAGATCTCGAAATAAACTGAAAAATACTAAATGGTGTACGAAACGTGTATACAAAATTTCAAGCTTCTATCTTGAATAGTAAGGATGGGAGAAACAAATTACCAATCAGCTAAGAACATCCCCACAGTGGCCCAGATGACTCAAAAAGATTCGGATGTAATATAAAAATTTTCTGAGACATCCTAGGGTCATGTTTTACACTTCATTCTCATCAGAATAGAACAGTCTTTCAAACGATACCATTCATATGTTTCCGTCATGTATCTGAGGCGGGAAAAATGGCAAAAAATGGGATTTTTGTTAAAATATCCTTTTTTTAGCATTTCTGGACCCCTCCCCCCCTGTGTTAACACACAGATTTCAAAATCAACTGAAAAATGTTAAGGGCATAGTGAATATGTCTACAAAATTTCAAGCTTCTATTTAGAACAGTAAGGTAAATATATATATATATATATATATATATATATATATATATATATATATATATATATATATATATATATATATATATATATATATATTAACACATGTGCTAAGAATATCCCCACAATACCCCAAATTCCCGCAAAAACGGGAAATTTTCTAAGACATCCCTATTTACCCTAGGATCATGGTTCGTACCTCATTTTCTTCAGAATGGAAAGTACTTTCTAACGTTACCAATCACATGTCTTCATCATGTATCTGAGGCGGGAAAATCTCGATAAAGAGATTTATTAAAATATCCCTTTTTAAAACCTTTTTACCCGTTTGAACACAACTTGGGGCACCGCAGAGATCTGAAATATATCTGTAGAATACTAAGGAGTACACTGAATGTATGTGCAAAATATCGATCTTCTAGGTGCAAAAGTAAGCCCGCCAAAAAATAATATGCCCACAGTACCATAAATTCCCGTTTAAAACAAGATCTCATTTAAAAATTTCCTGAGACATCCTTATTTACATTAGCATTATGGTTCGTACCTCATTCTCTTCAGAATAGAACAGCCTTTGAAACGTTTTCCATTCGCATGTCTGCGTCGAGTATCTGAGCGGGAAAATCGAGAAAAAGGGAATTTTTGTTATAGGTGCAAAAGTAAGTAACTCAAAAAATAGTAAAAATAGGCCTAACAAAAAATTCTTTAGTTTTAAGTTATGACGTATCACACCCTATGTTTCGACCCAGAAAGGCGTAAAACCATACGTAACGTGTTCTAGAACGCTTCCACTCTAGAAAAAAAGCTTTATTAGTACTTTTTAAATCGAATAATGAAAATACAACCCTAACGTATAAACATATACGATATATGTAAGGGTTAATGCCGTGCTACTGTTTTTAACCTTCAATTTATTTCCTGCTCAATAGTAGGCATACCCGTGTTTTGTCAATATTTACTTCAATATCACGAAATCGGGGCTTTTGGCCCGATACTCTAACCAAAACATCACAATTACGTGACCATGTGTGACTTTTAGTAGATACTCAACTATTGGTATGTGGAGGACAAGGGCGCCGTTTTCTGTGTAACTTTGGAGGGCCCTATGAAAGATATGCATTAGTAGAAAGGAAAAATGAACGACCATGTACTGTAGAAATAGGAGAACCTGCTTCAACTTAGCAATTTGGCCCCCCTCGTTAGAGGACCATTTCAACTTTGGGGGTCCCAGACCACTAAACCCCCCCAGGATCGGCGCCCTTGGTGCAGGAGTAACAACTTATGCGAGTTAAATGAAGTTTTTCTAAATAATCAACCTTCACCTAATAAGAATATTAAGTATTATTATTATTATTATTATTATTATTATTAATAATAATAATAATAATAATAATAACAATAATAATAATAATAATAATAATAATAATAACAGTGGTTCGGAGTTCACGCATGCATCGGATATATTTAATGAGAATCAAGCAGCCACTAGCATGAGTCACTTCAACATACAGTATGTACTGTAGTTAACCTAAATATTTCTTCACTCCTTTGTGGATTTTTGTAGGAAACGAGTTCCTTCTGAGAATCCCTTATGGCTTTGTCTCTATTCTTGTTGCTATTTTTGTTTTGCTAACGGTACTTTTCTTAATAACTACATACTTGCACTACCTAACACTATAATATCGTATTTTAATATACACTTACCTCCGTTTTTCTAAGCAGACTCCAGCACTAGACAAAAGAACACACACAATAACAAGTCAGAATTCGCTCCACAACAACACGAAAACCAGTCGAGCATGCGCAGTAAGTGCTGGGGACTAGCTTCAAACAAAACACGACAGGTGACGCTCACATCAAGAAGAAATGCATCAGTACCGATGCAAAGATCTGCATCAATTGAGTAATCTTAAACCACAATGCATTTATATGTCTCAAATGACCCATTTTTTATTTTCGATCGTTTTCTAGGGTTGAAAATGCTGCGCATCAGTGACAAAAACGAAATTTATACATATTAACGCGCCCTTTGATGCACGTAAATGTTTCAAATTTCCTATGATGCACTTGTAGTTCTGTGTGCAGTCACGACGATTTCTTCCATGTAGAATGCTTTATATTTTGCCTTATGTATATATTTTGTGATAACACATAATTGCATTAAAATAATGAGAAGAAAAATTCTAACACATGCTTTGAAAATCTATCATATATAAAAATAAGAATGACAATGTTTGTGACATTATACCTCTTGAGCCACCAGACCGATCTCGATGACATTTTCAACATAGATGAGGTTCGGGCCTGGGATGCATTTTACAATTTGACTTTGACGGCACAACGAAGGGGAGAGAGAGATATTTAAAAATAAATAAACCTTAATAACTATTTAAACACGAGACCAATCTCGATCTAATTTGTCACACAGATTAGGTTGGAGCCTGCGATGGTTTATATCATTTCACTTTGACGGGAAGGGGAGACATTTAGAAATGCATAAAAATGAAAGTGGCTGCGTTTGTGACTTAATAATTCTTGAACCACACGACTGGTCTCGATCAAATTTTCAACATTAACCTAGGATGGTGTTCATTTCACTTTGACGGTAACCTTAGGAAGTTCTATCAAAATCTAATAATATTTATAGAAGTATGTAATAATATCTGAGTTGTTACGTCACTCGATTAGGTCTTGTAGGTTAAAAGAGACGTAGATGATAGGGTGTATGAAATGATGGAATGAAGAAAATGGGCATACCTCGAGAAAGCCCACACTAACGATGTTTTATATCTTCTTTTTGCTATTATTATTATTATTATTATTATTATTATTATTATTATTATTATTATTATTATTATTATTATTATTATTATTATTATTGTTATTATTATTATTATTATTATTTGTAATATGGAATTGCATATTAAGAAACTTATTGAGTAAATTTTAAGAAGATATTTCATTCCGCAAGTATTGCGAAGTTAGATTTTGGCAAACGAGGTAATGGGCGGCGAGATTTTGGCCATGCGAGATTTTTGGATGCGAGGTTTTGACTACGCGGTGTTTTGGCTCTGTGTGGTTTTGGCGGTTAGGGTTTGCTCAGGCGAGATCGAAGAACTGTTTCACAACCAACAAAGGGAAAAGACAAAACTTCTTAGTTAAATATTTAATAGTTTGTACTACTATTTGTTGCATTTATGATAAAAGTTTGCGTGTGCTCATATAATACGAATTTTGATACATGATAAAAATACGTCATAAATGTAATGTCTAAAAATGTTAATGTAAAATTATATCTAATCGGTTCATATTTCCCAATATCATTTAGATTAACTTACCTATGTATACTCTGAAGTTTGCTAGAACAAATATTTACCTTCATAAAAAAGGAAAAACGCACCGCTAATTACCAGTATCTCAATCTAAATTCATATTGGGGAAATAATACCGCTAATATCAACAGGCATTGTTCACAAGAAAAACACGTCTTTGAATCTCAAATAACAACTCTGATTATTTTAGTCCCACAGTACTTTGTCTTGATAGTAGACCTAACAAGAATGGAAATATAGGGAAGGATCATTTATCATGATCTCCAAATATAAAAGTTCGTGAGGAAATGAGAATTGAAAGTTTTCGATTCTTTTCAACGGAAAATAGAAAGAAAATAGAGCAATAAATTCGACCTATAATTCAAATCGACTATGTTCTTGGATTTCAGTATTTTGCCTTAATAATTTCCTTATTTCCTTATTTGCTTACTTTCTCAACCTTATTCCCTAAATTACAAAAAATTCCCTCACTTCACAAGCAATAAAACTAATACTCTAATTAGTTATGCCAGATGGACAAAATACGACGGATGATAAAACGAAAAGAATGGTAATGAAACAGTTGGGGGAACGAAGAAACTTAGAATTGTGTAGAAACTTAAATTCCGAGACCAATGTTCTCGTACTAGGACTGGAAAGTGAGTGAGTTCTTGAGTATGAAATCAGAGTGTTCCAACCATTATGATAAAGTATTGTAATCACTGAAATACCCAAAAGACTTTAACATAACGTCGCCATAAATTCCGCTTATAAGTCTTTCAGAAATATAATATCTAGTTATAAGCTTCTATAATGTTTTGAAACCCTTATCATCAACCCAAAACACGTCTTTAATTAAGACATTGCTCTTGTATTTGATAGTATTTGGAATTTACAATGAAGTGTATCATAAAAAGAAAAAAAACTAAAACTAGCCTACTATACATTATTATATAAGTCAGTGTGGGCAAGGTTTAAAATTTAGCTGGCGTGCGACACGGTTGCTAAGGGAATGAGTGTTTATTTCTGGTGTTTGGGTCTCTTGTTGTATCCCCGGCCAAGTACGTTTGTCACATTCCTGAACAATGTCATATTAGCAGGTTTTTTCGGATACTCCAATTTCCTTCCACATCCGCATTCCATCAATTCTTTCATTATCATTCATTTGCCTTAATCAACCGTCTTCCTTAATGCTTAATGGCAAAATCGTGGGACGTTAAACTGAAAGATTTCGTTTTATTCCATTTCTAAACAAAGTTTGTTCACCACACCTAACATTCTGCCCTGTTCTTAAATATGATGTTTGTTTTCTATTTCGTTGTAGAGAGTATATTAAAACGAAATATATATAAACACCTCGCTTTAGCCCTGATTCGTTTTACGTATCTTTAAATTATCATGTTATTATAATAAACATATCAGCTACTAATTACTAACCATAAACATGAATTGCGTCCAGAAATCGTCGATTTATTCTTCTGTTTTATACGTACATTAAATATCAATAGCAACCATATCTTTCGTATACGTATCCTTTAATTTCGTGTGTAAAACTCAGTAATGAGCTTTCCCATAGCAACTAATAATCTCGACAATAACAACATGTTCTATCAATAATAAACTAATAATCTTACTCATGACAACATGTCCTGTCAATAACAGCATTCTTTCTTTTAATTATATCTAAGCTATATGCTTAATTATTGCGCCTCTGATCAATGTTGATAATATAGGTACAGATTAATTATAATAGGGATATATCGCTGTAAATGTCGCCCAGAACGGGAATTCCGTAACAGTATTACACTGAAGGAAAGAACCCTGTGTATTTTCAAAACATTCACCTTTTGAATAGCCCTCGTACTAATTATTATTATTACATCAATCCTCGTATTAATTATTATTATTACATCAATATAAATATTTTTCTTTTCTCTTCTTTCTCCATATATATATATATATATATCAATTCATTTATAACAACATTTTTCTTTTATTACTAATTACATATCATAAAACGTCGATTCACTATAAATATCATTTATGGGTCTATTCAAAATTATAAGTAATTGATGACTTACGCAGAGTTACTAGTTGATTGTTCCTCTTTTACATTGAGCGATAACATCCATATACAAACAACATTATTTATAATTAAGATCGTCATCTTATCAAAACAACAACAAGATCAGAAGGCAATAATTACGTTTAAAAGCTTCAATTTAAGTTCACTGTCATGGATTTCAAGTTAATACAATCGAATCTCTTTTTAAACACATAAGATGAAATAAAGATGAACAAAACAATAGGTATATCATAAGAGAAAGACTTAATAAGGCACATAATATTAAGACATATGCTAACATAAATTCAGCAACCGCGATCATGAACATGAACTCAACAAGATTAAATAACATAAAACAAAATATACATAATATATCGGCATAAAAATATTTTGTTTTCCCCTTCTGAACAAAATGTTATTATTCGAACAAACGTTATTTAAAGTAAAATTACTTAAATACAACCTTCTCAAACTCCGTAACTCAAATCTAAGTTACATGTCCAAAAGATCCAATCAAACTAAATAAGGAGTCACAAACGAGAATATAGCCATCTTCAATTGTCAGATTCAACGTATCTATGCCAAGAATTTGAGCACATTTCTTAGCAAGAATAAATCCAATTCCTCCAGTGGCACAACACACATCTATGAAGGAAGTTTCTTCGTCAACTTCAACCACTTTCGTGATGGAAGTATAAAGCTGCTCGGCTATCAAAGCATTCACTTGAAAATAATAATCTGTAGATACTCGGAAATTCACGTCACATACAGTTTCTTTCACATATTCTTTCCCGAACAACAGCTGTAGTGGTGGAGGTTTCTCACCTTCTTCCTTTTCAGTGGAGATCAGGAAATAGAACGATGTCACATTCAAACAGTTACCTTCTCTGTTTTGGAAATAATCTTTCAAATCATGCGTAATTTTTCTTATAGGCGAATGCTTCAGAAAGTCTGCAAGTCCTTCATTCTTCTCTTTTCTTTCTTCTGTCCAATCTGCTAAATCCAAATTTCTTCTCGGCAACAAATCCATCAGTCGCGTGAGTGAAGATTTTATTTCTTCATTATTCTTCTTCAACTGTTCTCCATAAGTAACATCCCACAAAGGTATTGTTGCCTGTTTTATTCTATCTCCTACAGGTAGCTCAACTTTCGCCTATTTAGAATCCTTATCAACAGAGTTTTCCAATTTTCGTTTACGATGATCAGCTTCGGCAACTTCGGCTGAAAGAACTCGCTTCTTCCAACTGTATCCATTCAAGGTCTTCACTGCCATCTGTTGGTCTTCTTCAGTTTTAAAGATCAAATAAATCCAAGAACTCGCTCTCTTCGGCGACTTAATAATATGGCTTCCCAACTTCAAATCGTCTGTCAACAATTTCTTCAATTTCTCTAACCGGTATAATCTCGGTAGACCTTTCACTTCAATTTTGAATACGCCTGTAGTGGTAGTAGAGGTTTCCTTGGCCGGAGATGACGGTTTTTCTTCAATTGTAATATCTCCCGCATCACCGTTCGTCACAGGTTCAATTGTTTCATTTCCATCCTGTTCTTCAATATTTTCATTTCGTTCATCGACTTTCTTCAGATCTTCTTCCGGTTCTACTTTCTTATTCGCATCAGTACCGTTCACCCTTTTAATCAATACGTGCAAATCCTCTTTCAAATTATGTTGTAGCCGATCGAAACTTTCTTGTACACCTTGTACTTTATCTACAAGAGATTTTTGCTGCGCTAGTATCTGTTCTAGCTTTTCATCGTACAATTTTTGTTGTTGATCAAATTTCTGTTCTAGCTTTTTATCTAGCTTTTCATCTAGCTTTTTATCGTATAATTTTTGTTGTTGATCAAATTTCTGTTCTAGCTTTTCATCTAGTAGTCGACTAAACATATCAATAAGTCTAGAATAGGAATGTTCAGACAGAGTTACGGCATTTCGAGATATGGTTTCATTTGAAATACTGGGTACTTCTTCAATCTCGGAATCCTGCATATTAGCAATTCTTTGTATTCTCTTCCCACTTCTCAAAGTAGTGAAACTCATAAAAAGGTATATATACGTATGCACATAAACTCAGTTCTTACTATTCTTCGGAACTAAATAGTATAGTATAGTCCCGTGTCTTCGGCACCAGATAAAACGAAATATATATAAACACCTCGCTTTAGCCCTGATTCGTTTTACGTATCTTTAAATTATCATGTTATTATAATAAACATATCAGCTACTAATTACTAACCATAAACATGAATTGCGTCCAGAAATCGTCGATTTATTCTTCTGTTTTATACGTACATTAAATATCAATAGCAACCATATCTTTCGTATACGTATCCTTTAATTTCGTGTGTAAAACTCAGTAATGAGCTTTCCCATAGCAACTAATAATCTCGACAATAACAACATGTTCTATCAATAATAAACTAATAATCTTACTCATGACAACATGTCCTGTCAATAACAGCATTCTTTCTTTTAATTATATCTAAGCTATATGCTTAATTATTGCGCCTCTGATCAATGTTGATAATATAGGTACAGATTAATTATAATAGGGATATATCGCTGTAATATCTGCACTCAAGATACTCAAAACTTTCGTCAATGTCTACATCTTTAATTTTCTCTTCATTCTCACAGTAGCTCAGAGTTTTTTACCTTCTACGATCTACCACTAGGAATCAGATTAAACACTATACAGTTATTTATAAAATTGTAAATACTAAAGACTTCTATGAAAGTACCAAATTTATAAAAATATTTTTAGCTAGTGTTCAGAATTTGCAATTAACAAAATACAATTTATGAAGGCGAACAGCAGTACTTTTACCTTACCAACCGAGATATTCCGATTTAAGGGATTCCGAAATAGAGCAATTCGGGCGCAAGTTACCACAGGAGTAAAATGAATAGACTTAATGATAATTGGCAACAAACCATCCTGAGCGCTGACTTTGCAAAGCACCTGTGTGTGTGCGATATTGAGTCTGGGGCTGACGAAAAGGTAGTGCACAGATGAAAGAAGCAAACTTTTGATTACAGTGGGCACGGACAGCAGAGATGGTGAGTAGACTTGTAGTCCTTTTTGTTGCTATTGTAAAGTGGAGCAGTAAGAAACTTGATCAATCCATTCCTGAAGCAATCTTGTTGTATTCAATACTTCCACAGCAGTATGAGACAATCTATCACTAAGATCTAGTTTGGCAAATAATTTCACGCACAGAGTAACAGTCAATTTCTGAACTAGATCAAGTGCAAAAAATGTCAAGTATAGTACCATGAGTATCATGTAGGAGACATTGGCAAAAAGTTTTAAAACGTGGAAAGTTTTCCGTGTGAATCATGTGTTCACCTTCAGTTGTTTTTGTGTCGTCATCAAACAGTGATTTATTATGAACACGTATTAATCTGTTAGGAACATCTTCCAAAATCGTTTTCTTCTGCAAGAAGCAGGCTTCTTTCTTCGGCGTGTGTTTGTTGGTTGCCATTGGTACCGTTAACATTCAAGTTGCATCATGTTGATTACTGTAAGACTTTGTTTGCAAAGTTTTCCAATATTTCTTATTTCTGTTACCCTTTGGTAACAAAGAATTTCAGAATTTGTTTTCTGCACAAAGCAAGCTTTATTATTTGGTGTTTGTGTGTACCACATAAATCTTTAGTATGTAGAAGTTTATGTTTACGTTCTTTATCAACATCTAACTATTTCCTGTCTGTCCTCCAAACCACAGTCTCTTATAGAAGAAACCTGGGTTCAAGACCTATTGGGAACTCAAATATTGTGCTCTTTCTTGTTAGGTCAGACAACTCAATGATCCCGAGATGGTATTTTCCGCACATCTCGAGTTGGTATGTCTGTTTGCTTCTAAAGCATTTCCACAACAATAGCTTATGAACTTTTACATCATATAGGTGTTGTTCGTTAGCTGTATACTCATTATATAGCAGTCTCTATCCTGTTATTTACATTATGTGCAAAGCACTTCTTCTCACCACTTCACGCCATATGAATATTAAATTTGTAGTAAAGTAGATAATTTACCAAGTACAGATAATTCAGTTCTTTCTGTGCACGTTACTTCAGAAAAGATATGAACCATCCTGTATTTTCAGAATGCAGAAGGTCTGTTCTATTGTATACTATATATAATTGTCAATCAGCCATACTATCGTTTCTTAGTAAGTTTTTTTCACTTTCATGCTTACTATGTTCACATCCTCCTGAATACGGCCATCTTATTATAATAATAATTGTGATCATAGGCGGCGCCAGGATTTTGGTAATGTGGATGCAGGCTAGGATGGGACAATACATCCTAACATTGTTGCCAGAACACTCTGCACTATTCAGCCTCAAGATCTTAAAAAAATCCCTTTTACTCAATAATAATAATAATAATAAAACTAGAAAAAAAACACGGTATGATAGCAAGTAACTTATGAGGGACTTAACCTTTAGATACACTTGGTGGGTCAAATTGCCCCGGTACCTGTTTCTTTTGTTTTTCTAAACGAGTCAATGATGTTTTTAAAAAAACCAGTCTTTGTGACATCTCATATTCATCTTTTGTCTAGTATACCTGATATTTAGTTTTTTAGTATCACCAAATATGGAGTAGGGGAAAACTGATTTCTCTCTTTGCTCCGTAATTACATTTGGTGGGTCAAATTGACCCATAATTTAGTTTGCTTTATTTTCAGTAATATATTTCACTTTCGAACACTTGTATTCTCTAAGGCAACATAAGGTCAAAAATGCGGAAATGAAGAGACGAAGAAGAAGAAGATGATGAAAGAAGAAGAAGAAAAAGAAGAAGAAGAAAATATTTTTCTGTGAATTTGATTTGTTGAAAATTGTTGTCAGCTTGTGTATTAGTGCGTCTATTTGTGAGGTGAAATTTAGACTGCGAAAATGAGCGGACTTTCAGATGAGGCTATAAGAGATAAACTTCTGTTAGATGCAAGTGAGGATGACGATAGTGACACGGAAGATACTGGACAGCTACAGGCAGAAAGAGTAACTGTTATTCCCGAGAGTAATGAAGAGGATTCCTATAATGAAAGTGAATCTACGGACGACAGTGAAAGTGAAACTACTAACGATGTGCCCATTCCCTCTTGTAGTCATGATATAAACGGTCGATATATTTCTAAAGACGGTACTATTTGGAACACGAATCCCCGTACTTCAAGTCAAACCCTTGTACATAATGTTGTAAGACATAATCCTGGACCTGTCAAAAACATTCATCTCACTTCACCTAAAGCTGCGTTTGATATGTTCTTTTCACCAGACTTGTTGGAAGAAATTAGACTGTGTACAAATCTAGAAGGCAAACGCGTTGCTCGAGAAAAAATAACTACGTGGAAAGAAGTTGATATGGTGGAACTTACTGCTTTTCTTGGATTACTTCTTCTTGCTGGCCTAGAAAGAAATTGGGATATACCGGTAAAAGAATTGTTTCTTGACAGGTATGCAAATCCACTTTATCGAGCTACCATGTAAACAGATTCTTGAATATAATGCGAGTAATGAGATTTGATGACAAGCGTACACGGGATACTAGGCTAAAAACTGACCGCCTTGCTGCCATAAGTTTCGTATGGGATATGTTCATGAAGAATTGCTCCGAAGCTATGATTCCAGACATTTATCTAACCATTGATGAACAGTTGCTGCCATACAGAGGTCGATGTAGTTTTATTCAGTATATGCCTCAAAAGCCAGGGAAATGCGGAATCAAATTATTCTGGATGTGTTCTGCTAAATCTGGTTATGCATACATTGGAATGGTGTACACAGGTCGCAAACCTGGGCAGCAAGTACAAACTAACCTATCACAATATGTTGTTTTAAAGCTATCTGAATCTTTGAAGAACCTTCCAGGAAGAAATATTACAACAGATAATTATTTCACAAGTTTATCTCTTGCTAAAGAGTTGTTACGTAATAAGATTACTTTAGTTGGAACAATTAGGAAACACAGGAGGGAAGTGCCTACAATTATGCTACCAGCTAAAAATCGACAAATTTATTCGTCTGAATTTGTTTCCATTCCACAAGCGACAATAATCAGTTTTGTAACGAAGAAAAATAAAGCTGTTATTTTATTATCTTCTATGCATGGAGATGCTTCAATAGATTCTGAAAGTGCCAAAAAAGCCAGAAATAATAACATTTTATAACAAAACCAAGGGTGGTGTCGATACTATGGATAAATTGGTACGCACATACACAACAAAGATGCAAACCAGGCGGTGGTCTATGACCTTGTTTTTCAACATGCTAGATGTCAGAGGAAATAACGCATATATAACGTACATAGCTTGCAATCCTGACTACGAAGGAAATGCTACTGACCGCCGTAGAAAATTCCTGAAAGAGCTTGTGCATGACATGTTGGAACCTCAGATGGAAAGGCGTGTGCTGATTCCTGACTTGAAGAGGAGTGTAGTGGATGCTTTGAGAAGATGTGGTATAACACGACGACCACAAGAAGACCGTGCCGGAATTTCAAGGAAAAGGAAGCGATGCTCAGTTTGTCCTGCGTCAGTGGATAAGAAAACGTCTACTGTCTGCTATAAATGTCAAAGATTCATCTGCAAAGTTCATACTGTGTCTTTGTGTGAAGAATGTGCGTAGGGTGAGAATGTAGAGTACTTCTGTAGTGAAAGTACGTTATTACTTGTTGCTAATAATTTCTAATAGCATTAAAATTCACCTTTCTACAACATGTTACGATATGAATAATGAAATATTATTTTGAATTGCAATCAATAGTGTATTTTACTACAATAGCATGCCTATGAACAAGTAGACATTTCCGTGACCGTGTGAGAAAATAGCGATGAAGCAAACATAAATTCTGAATAAAAATTCCAACTTCTTTGATTACAATAGTAAACCTGTGAACAGGAACACATATGCCCTTGTACAAATAAGTTCTTGTACACATAAGCCCTTGTACAAACTTCAAGCACATTAGAACCATGTGAGAAACTAGGGATATAGCAAACATCATTTCCGAAGCAAAATCTCCAATTTCCTAACGATTAAACATCAAAAAGAGCACCGGGTCATTTTGACCCACCAAGTGTAATTACGTAGGAAAAATGCCAAGTGAATCTATGGGTTAAGAAGTCACTCAAAAATATCCAAACATAGGAAACAAGAAATATACAAAATAAAAAGTAGTATTGTAGGAAATCTGAAACCTGAAGTTAATATAGGTGCAGCTGCACCCACTGAACGTACTGTGGACCCGCCTATGATTTTGATTCTACTAGTATGCTTTACATGTTGTTATATCGTGACGTCGAAGGGTTCTGCTAACTTCTAAATGGAATTAAGGAAAACCTGAGATAATAAATGTTAAAGAAACAAGGTGAGAAATCGAGACAAGGTGTGACTGCTACAAATTTTACGAGAACAAAACGAGGGGCCGTTTTCTCGTCTCATTTCGTCTCTTAAGCTACAATCCAATTTGCTCTTTCGTTCTTGAACGTACCTGGCTCTTTTATCATAAATATACTCATTACAATACTTTTCAGAAATTATTTTTAAAAATATTTCAAACAGTTTTCCGACATAAATCGTGGTTGAGATGTGTAAGAATTTAATATACGTAGATATTTAACTTTAATTTTTACCTGTTGTGAAATACGTTTGGTGAGATTCGTTATTTATCGAAGGAAATCAGTGACTTTGAATAGCAAATATTTAAATAGATTATATTCAAGGCTCAGTGTGGCGATGAGGTTTCAATTTTACTTATTTATTTATTTATTATAGAAAATGTGGATTTAAAATTCGAAGGGAAATTGAAGATTATATCTGTAACTGTAACTAATTCTTCAAGGTACCGACATTCTACCTCTTCAAAAATTTCAATGTAAGAAATAAATTGAGGAGGTAAATGTGCTGTACTATCTTCAGAAAACTCATTTTACTAGTTGAATTTAAAGCTGACACACATTTTTTCTAAGACGTAGGATTATTCATATCATATCTTTTCTTAGCAAATCATTTATATTTTACGTATCTGTTTGTTACGAAAACTGCTGTTCTCGTAAGTAGCGTAAGTTTCAAGATCAAAATGTCCTATACAGAATGCTAAATTTAAGCAAAATTTAAATTTGTAATTTTCGCGCGTTTCTGCACCCCTGGAATCAATATAAAATAATTACAACCAATTTGACTAGAATGCTACACATCTTCGAAAAAAAATTAGAAGCCATTTCACTAGTAAAACGTTTGAAATGTTGCAAAATTACAAAAAATATGTATATGCATTGCCACTGTATTTTTATTACATGATTTTGATGTAGGAACTGACGTATGGGTGTTAAATAAAAGCATTGCTGACAATTATGAAGCGTGTTAATCAGAATTCAAGAGATAATACATCATACCTGTACATTCCTGAGTGATTCACATACATTTAACATTTATATATTTAAAATATAAAAATCTACTTATGGATTTCAATGTTAATATAATTTGAAATTTTCGGAATAAAATATAATATGTTTGTTTGTTTAAGTATATAAAATGTGACATTCATTATGATTATTGAAGATATTTGACACATTAACAAACTACATGTTTGTACTTCCCACGATTTTACTACACTAAAAGCAGTATTGGGTAAGTTACTTGTAAAAATGTAACGCGTTACAAGTTACTTTACTTTCTCTTAAAATGTAACGCGTTAGTAACGCGTTACTTGCCTCAAAAAAGTAACTGTTACTTTACTTCGAAAGTAACGCGTTACTAACGCGTTACTTTTAGGTCCGAAACTTTGAATATGTGGAAAAAATCTTATTACTTCAGTTTTCCGTACTGCTATTACTACCGCTATTATTATTATCATTATTATTATTATTATTATTATTATTATTATTATTATTATTATTATTATTATTATTATTGCACGTTCTGAATCGATTAATGTAAATGCAAGGACAAATTTTTACTTGACAACTATATGAGCATTTTAATGTAATGTAACATTGACTAAAATGCCATACTGCGTTGCTCGTAGGGATGGGCACGATTGAATTCGAGCAAGTTTTCTTTGAAACTCGATTCGACTAGAAACAGACATCTTTGAGCTTGACCCGAGAACTCAGCTTCAAAAATTTCCACCAACTCGACTCGAATTCGGGTCGTGTTTCGAGTCGAGTTGAGTCAAGTCTAGTGTATAGTTTTGAGTACTCTCTTCAAGTATCTTACATAGACAATGTAATTATTATCAATGGTACTACTACTACTACAACTTCTTTTTCTTCTTCTTCTTCTATTATTATTATTATTATTATTATTATTTATATTATCATAACAACAACACTGTGTATAAACATGAAAGATAGGCGGTTTATATATGAATACTAAAAAAGTAGTTGATTGCCAACCTCGGTAGTCGTGAAGTCTAGGAGTAAAGAACATTGTTCACGAGCTTCTGAATTTGGGTTGAGGGTCTAGGTTGAGTATTCGGGCTCGAGCCAAACGTTGTTGAAAGATATAGGGCACTGGCCAAAAATCTTTAAAACTGCTCGGCCCGGGTTTAGAATTGTCAACGACTCGAGCAGATCGGCCCACAGCTCATTCACCATCGACTCAAACCGGGAAGTGAGCTGAGCCAACAACTCACCCAACCGACTAGTCGGCTAGAGCCCTTCGCTCAGTTGAGTCGAACCGAGCAGATAGCTTATCCCAACAAAGTCAGCTCTAGCCGATGGTTCACCCCAAGCGAGCCGGCTCGAGCCATCGGCTTAGTTAAGCCGAGCCGAGCTAAGCTTGTTATAAAAAATCTCTTGTAGTCTCTCTATCGAGAAGAGACGAGATGCGAGCAGTGTCCCCTCTCGTGAGCAACACTAAAAGTATTCCATATTACTGCTTAGCTTACATTTCTCATGGCTTTCGCTTTCCAGTGTAATCAGGCCATGATTTCAAAACGAGTTAAAACCAGCGAGCCACTTATCAAACTCGACTCGTCTCGAGACTCGACGCCAAAAACAGTGAATCGGTTCGGAACTCGACTCGAGAATATTACTTTTGATTCAACTCGAAACTCGACTTGGATTCAAGTCGAGTTTTAGCTTGGCTCGTGCCCATCCTTATGCGTTAGAAAAAAATGGTTGCTTATTATTATTCTGCTAAACTAATTATATAATAATAACAATGTTGCTATGTAAAATTAAAAATACAGAATATAGAGAAACATTACACTACAACTGACGAAATGAGAACACATGAACTGGGGTTGAATCAAAATTGCCAATAACTCTAAAATCGATACATGCTTTTTAAAGCTAGTTGTTCCAAACTCTATAATCAACAGGACTTTAGGATATGTAAACTGATCTAAAAGAACCCAAATATTACATACCATCAACATTAAATCAATAAAGTAGGTCTGATCATCAGAACACCGTTTATTCAATTAAACCCTTACTGAATATCGTTCATTATGGCACCATAATTGTTGATAAATATTTCTTGCCGGGGGACCACTTTACTTTTAAATTCTGTTCAGTAGTGGCGTACTTACGATTTTGTTTCGGTGGGGCTTTACCTGAAAATGTGAAAATTCTGCAAGATATTTTATATACTTTACTATAGTAAGATTTCGGAAGGGGGGATTAAGCCCCGAAGTCCCACCCCTAAAAACGCCACTGCTGTTCACCATCATCTTCAGCTTTTAAGAAAAAGTATTCTTTCAATGTTCGAACTATAAAATATTTTCGTTCTCCATCTTTATAAAAACTACACCATTCAAAGTAAAATAGACTACCAGTACAGTCCGCGGCATAAAATTTGTTACAAAAATTCTAAGTCCAAATGAATAAAAAACTCTTGCCCAGTTTTCTTATGCATTCCCGCAATACATGTATCAATCGATTAGTTGCTTCTAGTATTTATTCCAACTCCTCCCCGTCCTCCACCTCTCCTTGTCTAAAGCAGTGTGTGTGGCGTAGTACACTCTATCCATTCAGCTGAAAAAGAAACAGGAATCAAATTTACAACGTTATAGCCTTAAAACAGTCTTTTCATTCGTTTGTTCTGAAATATTTTTAAGAGCCTAAATTAAACGAAAGTCACACAATCTTCCCGGAGCTTCATAAATATCTTTAATTTCATTCTTTTCTTTCTTTAAAGAGTGCAAGCTAGTAAGATGCTCCCTAAGAAATCTATGGAAATTGCCAAGAGCTCTAAAATATCTACGGACAGAAACGAGTTTTATTCAATGATTCATTGAATTTCTTTTCAGTAAGTGCAAGCAAATGTTTCAGGGGCGTCATTTGGGCAGGACAGGAGGGTGTAATTCGCCGTCTCTTGAGCTTCATAAATACGTATTTTTTGATCAAATGTATAGTAATACACTAATAAAAAGTGAAAATCTTATGTCGCCGGAGAATCTTTCTCCCCCCTCCCCCCCCCCCCCGAATAAAGTCTAAAAGACACTGGTTTTAACAACAAACCTATAGAGTTACGATAGCACATTGCTAAAGAGCTTACATTTGGTTTCAAGAGTCGAAGGTTTGATCTCAAGCCATATGACTTCCTGGGTGACATTGAGAGAGAGAGAGAGAGAGAGAGAGAGAGATTCAAGTATGGAGACAGAGAGGGATGATTTGTATACACAGATTTAGAATCGGGGAAAAATGATCGGACAGCATTCGTGTTATGACGAAAATTCTGATTTTGTGAAAGATAAGAAGGGAAGTTTTCGAACTGCGAGGATCACATTAGGCAGTTGTCGAATTAATGTCGAAAACTCTTTTTAGAGCATCAGATGATTACGAAAGGAGAGAAACATCTTCAGAACTGAGGAATTAAGATTTTAAAAAACCTGGTTTCGGCGACGGGTTTCGAACCATGAGCCTTGTGGTCATCGAACCATGACTTTATCCCTTCTGCTACGGAGGATTCTATTACTCGTTCACATACGTTTCCCTTAGCTGCGTTGAAAGCTACCTTAAGGGGATATTCCAAAAGTTGACTCGGTAGATGCGCCGTTCAGTTAGGACGTAAACCTCTTGTAACTTAGTTACAATGTGCAAAATGAACTTCCTCTTCTTCAGGACACTTTTTAAAGCTTTAAAATTTGTTACTATTATTTTAATTAAGTTGCATTTGATAGAACCATCTGATAAAGTAGTGCCAAGCCCTGTGCGTCATTGTCTGTTAGGTGAATGGTTAATGTAAGTTACTTTTACGTGGATGGTCCGAGCTTCCAATGAAGACCATTCTTATTGATTATTTTATTTGAGCTACGCTCATACTGTATATTCCACAAGTTCAAGTTTGAAGTAATGTAGTAACATCTAGTTTAATTCGAAATAATTTTCCAATATTATATTTGTTACTAAATTTACATGTCACTACTCACTTGTTTGTAGCCCTGCATAAATGCAAAATTGTTTTAAAAGTATATTTTACTTTCAAGTATTATTGATTTTTTTAAATTGTCCTTCAAATTTATTTTATAATTATTTTCTATTTCTTAATTATAACATATTTTCTATTTATATTGTATTCTATGTTACACGTTTATTATTTACATTTTATGTCTTACCTTTGAAGAGGAGCTTTTGACAATTCACAGCAGCAGGGACATACACAGGATGCAGGCCTTGGCAATCCTGAGCTTTTGCCCCCACGAAATCACTACTTTTTTGTATATATATATATATATATATATATATATATATATATATATATATATATATATATATATATATATATATATATATATAATTTTATAGATGGTGATAGCAGGGGTGGATCCAGGGGAGTGTGTTTGGGGTGATCGCATCCCCCAGAATAGGGAACTTTTTATACTTTTTGTTTTAAAAATAAAACGTATCCTAAGTATTTTTCATCTTTGTATTATAAACGTAAATTAAAACCTAAAGTAGATAGGTCTTACTTTATTAAGAAAGTTAATTCCACAGAAGAGCTATTTCTCATTTTCTATTTTTTTCTTTTCTTTCCTTCTTTCTTTCTTTTTTCTTTTCTTTTTTTGCAATCCGCTCTTACCTTGATTTGACTTTGAACGAATGCCCCTCCCAAACAATCATCCTGGATCCGCCCCTGGATGATAGACATTTTAGCAAAATATGCCCTCAATCGCTGAAATAAATTCCTGTCAAGCTTTCGATCGCTGAAATAAATTTCTGTCTACGGCCCTGCAAAACAGTGACGATTTTAGGGAGTGATCAGTTAGTAATGCCTCCCTGGAGCAACGACACTTCCCCAGAAGTCATATCTCCAATAATTCAGAATGTGATTTGTGCATTATCAATTTTCACTCTCAGTGTCTTGAAACGCACCAAAAAGGAACTGTTCTGAAGTATTTACTGGTTCTCCCTATGACCCCATTTCAATATGGCCAACCTTGGATATATACACATCTGAAATATCACCTTTTATGTCAGTGATCTCGAAAACTATCCATTCGACACAAATATAGGTTATTTTCGATTGTTTATTCCTGTCACCCTCCCATTGTCAACTCGAAGCCAACCAAGGCTTATTTTGGACATACGCAGCATCCACAGTGTCACTTTTCATCTTTGCACATGAATTCGACACTAATTTCGTTCGTATTTGACTACTTTTACATGTCAGCTTCACCTCTTGGTAAGGATTTTATCAGTATCTCACCCCCACAGCTATGGAGAAATTTCAACCAACTAAGTATAATTATAAATTATCATCTGAAACACAACAGTATGGGTGATCTTTTTCGCAGAGGAATTCGTTAACTACTGTTTCAATATCAATGTATTGGCTTTTTTTGCTCTGCATGCTGGAGATTGCCAAAGAGCTAAACTTTATTCTGTACTATTGTGCTATGAATATAGTGGTTTAATTCTCTGAATACTCGCTTAGATGATGCTCTCGTCACAGGAAAAGTGAGATACAGTTATAAAAGAAAAGCGAAACGAAATATTTAAGTTTTACATCCCACGTTATGCCGACTACGCTAATGGAGACAGTGATGGTGAGAAACGAATGAAATCGTTTAATGAAGAAAGTGGGAGGGAACTGGAGAAGCCCGTGAAAACTCATGCACACGGTGTTTGTCCATAATAAAGTTCATTCAGCGCGAGCTGGGATCTAATCAACAACTCCATGCACCATAGGTAAAGTTATAAAAGAATAGGCGTCTAAACAAATACGGAACACTACTATCAATGAGAGTTGTATAAGATTAGATTTTTATTTATTTCATTCTAAGTTGAAATTTCAATCAATCTTGATCTTCATTATTGTTCGAAATCCGGACCAACCAGTATTCTCTACTAGGGTAAAGATTAATTGATCGCCAACAGAAATCCAAAATCCTCTGTATAACCCCACGTTTCATTATTCCGTATACACAATTAAGAGTCCAGCGTAACCTACCAGTTAATAAGTTTTCTTCTTATTATTATTATTTTTAACACCTGAAAAATATAGGCTCATAATTGAACCACTGATTGGAAAAAGGGTATAAGTACATAAAAATATTTTTTCCACTTTTAAGCTTTTCTCACCAATTGCATTGCTACAATACAAGATTCTTCTTCTTGTCTGAGAGTTTGTCAGTTCTTTTGCTACAATTAATCAGTTATACACGTGTTGAAACAAGTACAAATACGCCTCGGGAAGGTTTTTTAGCGTTTCTGAAAACTTAGGTCTTATGTATTTATTCCCTTTTGCTGGAAATGGTTGCAGCAAATAGTTGCTGCAACGACGTGATAAATTTTTTTGGTAGACTTCACAGTCTATAGCTCCTTCACAACTTCCTTTTCATCTAAGGCTAAGTAGTTACATTTTAGACATTGAGGAAAAAGTGTGAAATTAATTAAAACCCTTCAAAGTGGAGTTACGAATCTTCAATGGACCCCATTTTGCTGTTGGCCTCGCTCAACGCACTCCCGTCACTGTTCAGGGTGCACGATAGAGCTTCTCCCCAAATACTTTCTAAGACAGTACTAGTTTTTTTTACAGCTGTTTCAATTGAGTTGTATTTGCTAGAACTGTCGGTTAAGGGAAACAAAAGATCCTATACTCAAACACAAATCATCTCTCTAGAAGCTCTAATGGAAAACGAAACGAATCGTAGTAAACATGTTACGTTCTTGAAGAGGAAAACAGCAAAACATTGATTGCACAAACGTATAATGGTATCATTTGCTTGCAAATTTAAAACTTATAGAAGTTGATGGCTTCTTAGGTGAGGGGTTAGTGAACAGGACTTTTGTACTGGTGGTCCAGGGTTCGAATCTCGTCCGTTCTTCTTACGTTTTGTTTCTTTAAGCTACACTGAGTTTGTTCATTCCAATTCTTTAAGTTTGAATTAAATCTAATACCAGTTAGTGAATTAAAAGTGGCTAACATTATTTTCAAATACGAGACGTTATTACATGCTTGTCACTAGCTCACAATACTCAACTTTGATATAAACTCTTGCAGCCTTCATTTAACTCATTTCTTGACGTGTTTTGTTACTAAACTCATGAATCGTGGCGAACAAAATTGCTTTACCAGATAATGGTGACTGCTTTGTAACCAAATGACAAGTATGAGAATTAAACGTATCATATCTGTAGTTTGGTGTGGAGAAGAAACCAAATAGCGAACGAAAGGTTTAAGAACAACCACGTTATTAATATAAACTATGCCAAAGATTATTGACTTATATGATTAAAAAACATCGAAAGCAATTGTGAAAGAACAAAAAATACTAACTTAGAATTTTGTAACTGGAGGCAAGGAAATCTAATTTAAACATACTAAAACATACCATTTAGCGCATATAGAGCGTGGATCTGTGCTCAAGGCGCTAGCTAATAATCTGGAGGTTCTCAAGTCGGAACCATGTGTGAATATTTTGTTTAAATTTAGAATTTTTGCTGATCATTAGTCGGCGATGACACACGTTTAATTGTCTTAAGGTATTTGAATATTTTGATCTTTCAATATTTGAATGATCGAATCTTCAATACTACTACTACTACTACTACTACTAATAATAATAATAATAATAATAATAGTTATTATTATTATTATTATTATCAAAGTAATTCAATAACACGTTAATATTTTTAATTATTTCTCGATAACTACTCGAACTTAAGACGTCCTCGAATCTAAGTCGCACCCCGATTTCGCTGGGCTAAATTAAAGAAAAATAGTAATATGTTATGGTTTTACTATTACTAAAGCACTCTTTGATATTGGTCATTTTCGATGATTTTATGTATCCCTCTCCCCTCTGCATGTTGGGGGCACGGTATGACAAAAATTATCCCAGGCCTGAATGTCATGTACGTTGAAAATTTGATCGAAATCTGTTGGATGGTTCAAGAGTTGTTCTATTTATTTTTATATATTAATCTCCCCTTCTCTTATCCTCTCCTATGTTCTACCTTCAAAGTGAAAATATTAAAACAAAAGTTTCTAGGCCCGAACGTAGTCTATGTTGAAAATTAGACAGGTGGTTCAAGAGTTCTTAAGTTTTATTCATTTTTATAGATATCTCCCCTCCCCTCCTCCTACCCTACGTTCTACCATCAAAGGGATATGATAAAAACCACCCTAGGTCCGAACCTCATCTATGTTGATAATTTGATTAAGATCAGTTCGGTGGTTTAAGCGTGATGAAGTCACCAAGACAGCATTTTTATTTTTATTTTTTTACATAGTCCCCCCTTCCCCTCCCCTACATTGTGCCGTCAAGGAAAAAAATGAAAACATCCCAGGTCCGAACCTTATCTATATTGAATGTTTGATTGATTGGGATCAGTCGGATTGTTCAAGAGTTATTAAGTTTTATTCATTTTCATATATTTACCCTCCCCTCCTCTACCGCAAGTTCTAATATCAAAGTGAAATAACAAAAAGCTTCCCAGGTTCGAATTTCATCTATGTTCAAAATGTGATTGAGAATGATTGGGTAGTTCAAGAGTTATTCACCACCGAACATTGTCACTTTTATTTTTATATTTATAGCTGTTATGTATCTTCCCCTCCTATCCATCCTCTACGTTATTCCGTCAAAGTGAAATGGTAAAATCCATCCCTCACGTTAATCAAGACGGGGACATATAGCCTCATTGCTGATGTCTCCATTAATTCCCCTACTCATACCCTTTAGTGTGTTTAAGTTTTTTTTTTTTTTTGTCTTCTGTTGCTACTTTCGAAGTTATTTTTTTTTTGTTTCAAAATTCTCGCATTTCTTGTATGATAATACAAGTTAATAATCTTTTACTTGTTTTATATTAATAATCTGAGTTGTTCTTAAATCTTTGGTTTCCAATTTTGTTTTGTCTCTACACCAAACTACAGATATGACAAATTTAATTCTCATACTTTACATTTGATTTCAAAGCGGTCGCCATGAACTGCTTAAAAGCACTTTTTTCGTCACGAAACACCCAGCAGAGGGCGTACAATATCGTCTACAGCAATGACAGGGAACTCTGCCTTGTTACGTGACGTCACATGAAGCACGTTCCGTTCAAACACCTAAGCAAAGCTATCATTTTGCTTCTGGTGTGAAAATGCTCTGTTAAAAGCAGCGTGATTTCTTTAATTGAGCATGCGGCATGAACTATAGCGAGGCAGACGCGAGATATGTCGTTAACCGTGCTACAGCACGGAGGTGGTGGAGGAGATATGAGGAAACAGGAGATGTAAGACGTAAAAGAGGAAGTGGGCGACAAAGAGTTTCCTCTGCCGAAGAAGACCAGAGTGTAATTGCCCAACGCCGTGAGCATCCTTTCATGTCTGCCCGACAGTTACGAGAGGAAACCAATTTCCCAGGCGATGTTACGACTGTCCGTCGTAGACTCAAATCATTTGGTTTGAGATCATACAGGGCAGCTGTTAAGGAGCGACTAACAGAAGACCACATGGTTGACCGTCTGGCGTTTGCACAGTTAAATATTGCACGTGTGTGGGACGAGGTCGTTTTCACAGACGTAAAAATATTTTCCAGTGCAAACTTCGGGCCGAAGCGTGTTTACCGCCCCCCTGGAAAAAGGTATGCCTCTGAATACGTTTCCCGTTCTGGTCGAATGGGACATGCAACTGTCCACTGTTGGGCATGGATATGCAAGGCTGCAAATTTCGGAGGAATCTACAGAATTCCTGGTCACCTAAACGCCCACAAGTATGTGGAGCATCTGGATAAAACACTTCCGGAAATAAAAGCTTATGTAGGCGACGGCATATTATATTTGCAACTGGACAATAGCTCGATACATAATTCAAATGTGGTTCAGACATGGTTGCAGAGGCAACCTGATGTCGAAATAGTTGACTGGGTTCCTCATGGAGCAGATGTGAACCCTATTGAAAATATGTGGGCCTCTGTTGCAAGAACATTGCGGGAAACCTGGTAGAACAATCCTCCACGAACATCTAATGATTTTGGGAGCGTGTTGAAGATGCGTGGTCGATCTGTTGCACCCAACGCTATATCTCTCGCCTGGTGGATTCAATGCCACGGCGTATGGCAGCTGTGATCGAGTCCCAAGGGGACTATACACACTATTAATAAATGCTCGCCCACAACACCATCAGCCCTCTCGAGGGCTACCTAATTCGACCCACTTATTAACAAAATTTTAAATTTTATGAAATACATTACGTGAAACCAGTGAATGTAAGTGTCTCAGTATGTTCTGCATTAATAAAGAGGCTAACGCGCAAGACTTGGTGGCCGAGTGGTATTATACTTGCTATCACCAGGGATATTTGCAATACGCCTTCTGCTATGTCCGCCTTCGTACTGTCTATTATATGACACATAATGTGGACCGCCATAAGTTTTTACTTAGTAAACAATTTATAAATATATGAACAAATACCTAGGTGTATTAGAGTAACAATGGAATATAGTACTTTCGTCCGACTGACGTCGCTCTGCAAATGTTCATTGTATTACACCGGAAGATGAATTAAATAAAGACTGGAAAATTTGATATAAAAATTGATACGTAATAAGTTAAAGACAAAATATGTAATTATAATCTCATATTTGAAACTAATTTCGACTACAAATTAATTCTCTACCTGCTTTCATAAATAATCCAAACCAAACTTCGAGGTTTGCAATGCACAAACTAAGTGTAGCTAAGAGAAAAAAGTAACAAGAAGAGCAGAGATTCGAACCCACGACCACCAGCGTAAGAATTCCTTTTACTAACTCTTCATCTATCAAACCATGACGTGAACATGACGTTTGTAAGTTATAAATTTGTATCCAAGAAACACCATTAAGCGTATGTGCAACTACTGCTTTGCTCTTTTACTCTTCAAAAGCGTAACATGTTTAGGACGATTCGTTTCGTTTTCCATTAGAGTTTCGAAAGAGATTATTTGTGTTTGAGTGTAGGATCTTTAGTTTCCTTTAACCGACACTTCTAGCAAATACAACTTAATTCACACAGCAGTTAAAAAAAATCGTACTGCCTTAGAAAGTATTCCTTAAAGTAGAAGCTGCATCATGCATCCTGAACAGTGACGTAACTAACGGCAGTGCGTTGAGGGAGCCCAGAGTAAAACGGGGCCCCTTGAAAATTCGTAATTCCACTATTTTGTCTCGATGTCTAAAATGAGACTACTTTAGCCTTACATGAAAAAGAAGCTGTGGAGGGGACTGCGAAGTCTGCTGAAAAGATTTATCACGTCCTTGCAGCAACAACTTTAAGTTTTCGAACAGTAATGAAGAACAAGATTGATTGAAATTTTAACTTAGAATGAAATAACTAAAAATCTAATCATATATAACTCTCATTGATAGTAGTGTTCCGTATTTGTTTAGACGCCTATTCTTTTATAACTTTAGCTATGGTGCATGGGGTCTTTGGTTCGATCCCAGCTCACGCCGAATGAACTTTATTATGGACAAACACCATGTGCATGAGTGTCCTCGGGTTTCTCCAGTTTCCTAACACTTTCTTCATTAAACAATTTCATTTATTTCTCAACAATTACTCTCTCCATTAGCATAGTCGACATAAACGTGGGACGTAAAAATTAGATATTTCATTTCATTTTTCTTTTATAACTGTAACTCACTTTTCCTGTGATGAGAGCATCATCTAAGCGAGTATTCAGTGAATTAAACCACTATATTCATAGCACAATAGTACAGAATGAAGTTTAGCTCTTTGGCAATCTCCAGCATGCAGAGCAAAAAAAGCCAATACATTGATATTGAAACAGTAGTTAACGAATTCCTCTGCGAAAAAGATCACCTATACTGTTGTGTTTCAGATGATAATTTATAATTATACTTAGTTGGTTGAAATTTCTCCATAGTTGTGGGGGTGAGATACTGAAAAAATCCCTACCAAGAAGTGAAGCTGACATGTAAAAGTAGTCAAATACAAACGAAATTAGTGTCGAATTCATGTGCAAAGATGAAAAGTGACACTGTGGATGCTGCGTATGTCCAAAATAAGCCTTGGCTTCGAGTTGACAATGGGAGGGTGACGGGAATAAACAATCGAAAATATCCTATATTTGTGTCGAATGGATAGCTTTCGGGATCACTGACATAAAAGGTGATATTTCAGATGTGTATATGTCCAAGGTTGGCCATATTGAAATGGGGTCATAGGGAGAACCAGTAAATACTTCAGAACAGTTCCTTTTTGGTGCGTTTCAAGACACTGAGAGTGAAAATTAATAATGCACAAATCACATTCTGAATTATCGGAGATATGACTTCTGGGGAAGTGTCGTTGCTCCAGGGAGGCATTACTAACTGATCACTCCCTAAAATTGTCACTGTTTTGCAGGGCCGTAGACAGAAATTTATTTCAGCGATCGAAAGCTTGACAGGAATGTATTTCAGCGATTGAGGTCATATTTTGCTAAAATGTCTATCATCCAGGGGCGGATCTAAGATGATTGTTTGGGAGGGGCTTTCGTTCAAAGTCAAATCAAGGTAAGAGCGGATTGCAAAAAAAGAAAAGAAAAAAGAAAGGAAGAAAGAAAGAAAAGAAAAAAATAGAAAATGAGAAAGAGCTCTTCTGTGGAATTAACTTTCTTAATAAAGTAAGACCTATCTACTTTAGGTTTTAATTTACGTTTATAATACAAAGATGAAAAATACTTAGGATACGTTTTATTTTTAAAATAAAAAGTATAAAAAGTTCCCTATTCTGGGGGATGCGATCACCCCAAACAAACTCCCCTGGATCCGCCCCTGCTATCACCATCTATAAAATTATATATATACAAACAAAAAAGTAGTGATTTCGTGGGGGCAAAAGCTCTGGATTGCCAAGGCCTGCATCCTGTGTATGTCCCTGCTGCTGTGAATTGTCAAAAGCTCCTCTTCAAAGGTAAGACATAAAATGTAAATAATAAACGTGTAACATAGAATACAATATAAATAGAAAATATGTTATAATTAAGAAATAGAAAATAATTATAAAATAAATTTGAAGGACAATTTAAAAAAAATCAATAATACTTGAAAGTAAAATATACTTTTAAAACAATTTTACATTTATGCAGGGCTACAAACAAGTGAGTAGTGCCATGTAAATTTAGTAACAAATATAATATTGGAAAATTATTTCGAATTAAACTAGATGTTACTACATTACTTCAAACTTGAAATTGTGGAATATACAGTATGAGCGTAGCTCAAATAAAATAATCAATAAGAATGGTCTTCATTGGAAGCTCGGACCATCCACGTAAAAGTAACTTACATTAACCATTCACCTAACAGACAATGACGCACAGGGCTTGGCACTACTTTATCAGATGGTTCTATCAAATGTAACTTAACTAAAACAATAGTAACAAATTTTAAAGCTTTAAAAAGTGTCCTGAAGAAGAGGAAGTTCATTTTGCACATTGTAACTAAGTTACAAGAGGTTTACGTCCTAACTGAACGGCCCATCCAACGAGTCAACTTTTGGAATATCCCCTTAAGGTAGCTTTCAACGCAGCTAAGGGAAACGTATGTGAACGAGTAATAGAATCCTCCGTAGCAGAAGGGATAAAGTCATGGTTCGATGACCACAAGGCTCGTGGTTCGAAACCCGTCGCCGAAACCAGATTTTTTTAAAATGTTAATTCCTTAGTTCTGAAGATCTTTCTCTCCTTTCGTAATCATCTGATGCTCTAAAAAGAGTTTTCCACATTAATTCGACAACTGCCTAATGTGATCCTCGCAGTTCGAATTCTTCCCTTCTTATCTTTCACAAAATCAGAATCTTCGTCATAATAGGAATGCTATCCGATCATTTTTTCCCCAATTCTAAATCTGTGTATACAAATCATCCCTCTCTGTCTCCATACTTGAATATCTCTCTCTCTCTCTCTCTCTCTCTCTCTCAATGTCACCCAGGAAGTCATATGGCTTGAGATCAAACCTTCGACTCTTGAAACCAAATGTAAGCTCTTTAGCAATGTGCTATCGTAACTCTATAGTTTTGTTGTTAAAACCAGTGTCTTTTAGACTTTATTCGGGGGGGGGGAGGGGGGAGAAAGATTCTCCGGCGACATAAGATTTTCACTTTTTATTAGTGTATTACTATACATTTGATCAAAAAATACGTATTTATGAAGCTCAAGAGACGGCGAATTACACCCTCCTGTCCTGCCCAAATGACGCACCTGAAACAGTTGCTTGCACTTACTGAAAAGAAATTCAATGAATCATTGAATAAAACTCGTTTCTGTCCGTAGATATTTTAGAGCTCTTGGCAATTTCCATAGATTTCTTAGGGAGCATCTTACTAGCTTGCACTCTTTAAAGAAAGAAAAGAATGAAATTAAAGATATTTATGAAGCTCCGGGAAGATTGTGTGACTTTCCTTTAACTTAGGCTCTTAAAAATATTTCAGAACAAACGAATGGAAAAGACTGTTTTAAAGCTATAACGTTGTTAACTTGATTCCTGTTTCTTTTTCAGCTGAATAGAAAGAGTGTACTACGTCACACACACTGCTTTAGACAAGGAGAGGTGGAGGACGGGGAGGAGTTGGAATAAATACTAGAAGCAACTAATCGATTGATACATGTATTGCGGGAATGCATAAGAAAACTGGGCAAGAGTTTTTTATTCATTTGTACTTAAAATTTTTGTAACAAATTTTATGCCGCGGACTGTACCATTGCACTCGTAGTTCACTCACTGAATGTATTGATTTGGAGCTGTCAAAATCTAAGACAAAATGTTCCAGGTGCTTGCAATCAGTACACGTGATTTCGCGGAGGCTGTCCTCATCTTCCAAAAGCAGGAAGTGGCAGTATATTTTGATATGTAAATAAAGAAATCAAATTGTATCTATGAATGTATTTGCAAGCCTACCAACATAAAGTTCGTAAGGCGAAACGGGAAAATGGACATCGAGATTTCCCGTTCCGCCTTGCATTAAGATGAAAAGTGATAACAGGTTTTACATGCTAATTTCATTGCTAGAGGTCATAAGGCGAAACGGGAGAAGGCGAACAATGCAGGAATTTTCGGTCACTGTCATCGTTCATGCTCCATTGTTCCATTCTGAGGAATTCCCTTACAGGAAAGAAACATTTGTTTCCGAAAAAAAATATACATATATTGTAGTTACTCATCCGAAATGTAACGCGAAAAAGTAACTCAAACTAGGTACGTTACTTAAAAATTTGTAACGCGTTACCGTTACAGTTACTTTGGAAAAAATGTAACGCGTTACTAGGAAACGTTACTTAAAAAGTAGCGCGTTACAAGTAACGCGTTACTTGCGTTACGTTACTTCCCGAGACTGACTAAAAGTAAATATACTTCTTGTAGCATTCCTTGTCAACAACTCGATTATGTGTTTGATGTTTTCGTGTGGGTAATTAAAAACAGGGTAAAGTCGGAAGCGTCATTTTAGATTTTGCAACGGATACGGGCTAGATTGTCGAGCGCAAAAAAGTTTCACGATTTTTATTACTACAGTACCATACAGTTTATTAAAAATTTGTGCTTCTAGAAATACATGGAGTTGGTAGACAGCTGCTCTTCGCCCAAATAACGCCCTGGGACCCATTGACGCACACCTGAAAGACTGATAAGCAATTATTATGTAAAACATTAGACAGAGATGAGCTTTACTTATAAGCTGTAGGAGAAAATACATCAAAGTACAGATCTTGTCTATTACTTTCAAGCTTGCCCTGGCTCAATTAATGTCCAGACGTATTTCGTTGTAGGGCATCTTAATTAATCAATATTATAGAAATATTTGAGAGTCCTTACACTGTATTCTAATATATCTATTAACTCGACAAGGTTTCTTCTTCGAGACTGAATTATGACTTTGTGTCTGAAACTGTTAATACCGATACATCTCATATCGTACGCCCAGCACCAGTACTCTAAACTAAAGGCTATAAATTGATCAAAGTCAACTTTCAGTTTGAATTATTTGTACAGAAGCATAGACACTGTTCACACCTATCACAGACGAAATCTGGTAAAATCCCGAAACAATTACCTGTAGGTCGTAATGAAGCCTAGGTAATGTAAGTCGCAAATATCCAAAGTGTGGATAACATAAAAGAAAAGTTCAATAAACATGAACTCTTTCATGAAATACCTTTCAATCTAATATGTTTCTTTGGAGGTCCGTGGGACACATATTGGGTAAAATTGTATTAGGACATTACATCAAATTATCAAACAGAACGGTAGTTGCAATCCTCATATATTCCTTTTATTCCAGTGAAACTATAGTAGTCACTGGAGCGAGATTAAGTTCTCCGTAAACCATGTGTGTGTTTGTGTGTGTGTATGTGTTGGGAACTCAAGCGGGATTAGGTTCTTCGTAAACCATGTGTGTATGTGTTGTTCACTATAGCGGATTTAAGTCCTCTCTAAGACCATGTATATATATATATATATATATATATATATATATATATATATATATATATATATATATATATGTATATATATATATATATATATATATATATATATATGTATATATATATATATATATATATATATATATATATATATATATATATATATATATACACTAGGGTGTCCCTTATGCATACCCAAAAAAACGAAATTTGAGATAATCACTGGGCCACCTCTTATATTTTTCCTTTCCATATAAAATGAATTTGAGCAAAATTTCAGTTTGATACGATAATAATTAGAGGTCGCTCAAGCTCAACAAAGTTTATTAGCTTTTTTCTATTGTAAGCCATTCATACAATTGCAAGAGAGCCTTACCTGCGCAGGTCTACCTAACCGATTGGAAGAAAACATTTTGTTCGTAACACATTTGGTGTAAATACCACTTTTCACACATACACACATTATATACAATACATATTTACACACATACATCTCTAGTGATTTTCTTTACTAAGAGTTTCTTTCTTGCAGTTGGGGAAATTTCGTCTGTGCTCTTGGACAACTTGCAGGAAAAACTGTCTTTGAGATTCATCACGAACAATCGCTCTGTTAAATTCTTGTGTTAGAGCAACTGCTCTTTCAGCACTATCATTCACAAGGTTCAAACGCCGAACAATTGCCAGTCCTATTTCAAAGTCTTCTCTTTCATCCCATGTACTTGGATTACTCTGCAGAAAGTTTGTAGGTATGCCAAGCCACTGAAAGAACAGAATCGATTTTCTGGTCACAAATGAATCAATTTCGGCATGCAAGTATTTGCTTGGGTTATTAATAATCTTGCGTTGAGACGGAGTATTTCCCCCTTCACGTTCTTTTAGAGCCTTTACCATTCTTCGTTTACACTCTAGGGACAACGTTTTGTCAAAAAAAGCCAAAGCGACCAGTATCTCATTCAAATACCACAAA
The DNA here is from genome assembly GCF_964235325.1 of Thermobia domestica. Taxonomy (NCBI): domain Eukaryota; kingdom Metazoa; phylum Arthropoda; class Insecta; order Zygentoma; family Lepismatidae; genus Thermobia; species Thermobia domestica. The sequence continues at coordinate 195,434,781 of NC_137463.1, read as the reverse complement.
TGTGTCATCAGCTTCTGAAACGCAACACGTGGGATCTTGCTCTTGAATTGAATAAGTCCTTGAAGTAGTTCCATATCACAAGCGGGAGCAAGTTCAGCATGCGTTGCTGTAAACCATACTTTAACATAAAACACAGTCAAAAAATGCAGACTTCTTGGATTCCCTTTTCTTCCTGTTTGGTTATTCGAAGCTGAGAATTAAGCATGTAAATTTTAGAGCTGTATAGTGCCTTCGTTAACAACCTGGCATGATGAATTGCACCTGGTCTTCTAAAGTGAACTCCTCTCTGTGGTTGCTGTCCAAGAAATATTACTGTTAATTCTAGAAGTTCCAGACAATCATCTCTGTAATGATCTGACTACAATTGACGTTGTGCAAAATCCAGAACAGATTCTATGTTGTTTCCCAGTAAATCATATACCTATAACTTTGTTTAAGATACTGGGCTCATATTTGGTGAGATCGAGTTTGTCCCAAAATTGTTGTAATGTCTCGAACAATGCGACATTGGGCCCAGTCGTTACACTACCACAAACGCAAATTTTAAATACATTAGCAAGCATTAATTCCAAAATGTGATGATGACATGGAAAGTTAAGAAGTTTTTCTTTAAAAGACGCTGTAAGTGCGTGCAGGTACCCGATACGTTCCCTGTATTACTCGCAGTTGTGTCAGAACACAGTGCAGCTACTCTGTCGGCAATTTTCCAGTCCTTTAACAATTCAACAACTGCTGTAGCTCGTGCAAAACCAGTGGTTCTTTCTAATTTTGCGGCTCCTAGCACTTTGTCTTCAGTTTTACCAGACAAGTCCCTAACAACCACAGGTAAACGTTCTGTTTTCTTATTGTTGTACTCGTCATCCATTAGTTTGCTGTCCCACTGAACTTGAAGTGGCCCCTCGGGTTGAAATTTGGCTTTCAACATTTCCGCTGATGCTTTACGATGATTTTGACGACTACGTAAAACTGTTGAGCGGTTTATAGCTAGTTTAGTTGTATCATGTCCTAAGCTCTGTGCAGTAGCAGTTATTAAATACGTTGCTTTCCTAACGCTCACTTTAGTTCTATCTAATGTTGCACACAATTCAGAAGTAAACACACACTGTCTTGCTCGTTTCTTTGGTGTTACCTTCAGTAGAGTTGGTTGAAAGTTGTGAGTGAAAGTGTCATTAGAAATTGCATTTGAGTCGTCACCTTCGAGTTGAAATAAAACAAATACTTGCATCCAAAGTCACCACTGTTTCCTTGCTTTGACGTTCCAGTTCTTTCTGTTTCATTTTGTTAAATCTTTCCTGTCTCTCTCTAGATCTCGACTCTCTCACGGCAAGTGTTTTATCCACACCACCCATTGTTCCTGGGCGGCCAAATTGTCGTTGCGCTATGAGGAAGTCTTTGTCTTCTTTATTCTTCATCACATCCAAAGCATTAGCACAAGCGATATCAAACATCTTTTCTAATTCACCCACAAACTGTTTTTCATTATTCACTTGTGTATTAGTTTTCCTACTGGCATTTTTTTTTAAATTTGCACCACTTCTCAAATAACTGTTCAACTTTGGTGACCGTGTGCTTCCCAAAATTTCTCAACTTCTTGCATTACACAGTGTGAACTTTCTCGTACAGTCTTTTTCAACAATAGGTGATGATGGAAAAACAATTTCAGGACCTGTTTATTGGAAGGGAGTTTGCTACTTAGTATCACATGGCCCAGTGTTGCCACAGTCCTGGCTCTGGAGTGGGCTGAAAAATAGTACCAAATTGAAACAAAAAGGGCTGAATTCATTATTTTATACCAGTGTAATACATGGCTCTATAACATGTAACTAAAGGAGGCTCTATAACATGTTCTAAAACATCCCCCCCCCTCGTCTTCTGATTCCAAATCAAGAAAATGCTCTTTTAAAAATTACTTTTTTAAAAACATCGAAATAGGAGGACCCCGAACAACCGTGGAAGTAGATTTTCTCGCACAAAAGGAGTATAACAGATGCCGCAAATTAAAAGGGAAAACAGTTATCATCATCGGTATGTATTGTAAGAAAACCAAACGCGCGTCTATTTCAAAGTGACCAATAAATCTAAACGGCATTATGGCCATATATGAAAATATATTTATAAAATGAGGAACAAATCAATCATCTCCCAGTTCGTGAGTAAACAGTACCTTATAATAAGATATTAAAATATAAATTATTGCATTTTATTCTCGCTTATTTCACGACCGAAGGAGGATAATAACTGTAAGAAGAATATTATACTACTTTTTGTTTTCAAGATTTCAAGCTAAAATTTCCACCACACTGCTTCTTCCTTGTCTTCTTCATGTGCGGCGCGGATACGCCCATCTAGCTTAATTTGTTTCTTGACATAGTTATCCACACAAAGTTCGTAGCGTTATGCAGTGTAATGCCACAGAATGAATGTTCAAAGGGTTTTCTAGAGTCCAACACTCAGTATGAGTAACGTGAGATGTAAGGAAAGTCTTACTGACACTTTTAAAAGTATTTATTAAATGGTGCTGAATTGGATAGAATTGTACCAACTTTTTCACAAAAGGGGCTGAAAATGCCAGCGTGGTACCAACGGGCCGATGAATGACAAAAAGGGCTGAATTTGGTACAATTGTACCAAGTGTGGCAACACTGACATGGTCTGTGCTGCCCAGCAAGTAAATTTTACTATTATTTCTAGTCGAGGAGGAGGTTTTCTTTTTCTGTTCCATTTCTCACTCAAAATTAATGCACCGATATCCTCTTAAACGTCTTACTCATTGATGGTACACCAAACCTCACGATCTACTAGCGTACGAGATACAGTAAACAGAGCCAGTTTTTTTTAACCAAATTTAAACTCCCAGTTTACCGTAAACGGCAGTTTGGTTATTTAATAAGAGAAAGACCTTAAAATTCATCTTTAAATATAAATTGGAAAAAAATCCTGCACACAGATTAACAAGACGTTAAACAGCAAGGGAATTCTGTGCACATTGCACAAAAAATTATTATCAATTGTTCTTTTCTTTTGTTACAATATTTCTGCTATCTGTTGAACATCTCTTGAAGTATATACGAATAGCAACTTTCTGTATACCTGATTTCAAAAGGCTTGAGCGACCAGTAAAGATTTGAATACTAAAGAAATTTTTGATGTGTAACCTATTCTAACGAAAAAGAAAAGAAATAACGGGTGGCCCGCTAATTTTCCCAATTTTCGAAAATAAGGGACACCCTAATATATATATATATATATATATATATATATATATATATATAACTAGAATTATGCTATGTTAAATGGTCTTATTATTTTTACTCTCTGCTTTACGGGTAGACATTGTAAGTATTTTAGAGAATGAAGAGAGTGTTAGTAAACTTCCGCCTTTGTGCATGTTTTCATAGTCTTCTATGCTCTGGTTTGCTTCTGATTGTAGCCTTTCTTGTGCTATGTCTATAATAGATAATAGTCTTTAAAAAAGTGGTCGTAAAAGGCTACTCGTTGCGTAATCGAAACCGGAACTGGTGCTGGAACTTGAGTTGGAAAAGAGTCGGAAGCAGAACAGGAACCGGAACTGGAACAGGAACCGAAAAAATCTGCGGATGCGCAGTAGATCAAAAACAAGTCCAAGTGTCACCACCCTACTACACTTGTAAAATATAAGAGACAAATCTTCCAAATTTTGATAAGTATTGCAGCTGAAAGTTTCAATGAGACAATATATTTCCTTTCATTTTTGAAATGTAGTTGTAAATATTCTGCTGTAGAATTTGAAAATATCTTTTCTTTCTTTTTTGGTAAATTTGCGAAGAGGTAGAAACATAATTAAAATAACTGCTTGATTCAAAGAAAAAGAATGGATTTGGTCGTGTAAGACACACAAATATTCGTGTTGCACATAGTATTAATTATGTGGTACCGACGGTGAAGCTTAGTGTGTTAGCTTGATTTGACATTCCACATGCTCGTATAACCATATGACATTCAAATGTTAAAGTAAAGATATTGATTGGTTTGCTCTTAGTAAAATCTTACAGCCACTAGGCATATATTTATAAGAGTACATGTGCATTTGATCCGTATCACATTTCGGGATGTTTATATCGTGCATTACTCAAGGCACGGACATAGGACATCCATTTGTGCCTTTTCAGAAATTAATATATCTTATAAAATGCATCACACAGGTGAAATATTTTGTTACTTCTCGATAGTCTATAGACCTATTTGAAATTATTGATCCTCAACAGAATCTGTAGGGAAAACAGATCACAATTCAGGATATTTTTACAATTTTATTTTTAGAAAACGTATTTTCCATATTTCAATCAGTCCCTAACACTTGATTACTCTTTAAATGCACATTTCGTTAATATTTTTTGAGTAACACAAGAAGTTACACTTTTATCAATTAAATGTTTCCTGCCCTCTATTATTTAATAAATAATACAAAATAAAATTAGTAGTGAGTCAGTTTGATTTTCAGCAAATGTGGAAACGTTTAACATCACATCTTCGGACTTTCTTTTCTTTTAAACGCTTGTAACATTGTTGATTTTCCCATATTATGAAAATGTAAATCTCAAATTAAAGGCAAAGAATACAATTGTAACTATGACTAATTCGTTAGTCAAGAAATTAGCATACTATGGAAATTTGAGCTTATTTAAAAATTTCACTAATACAAATTTTGGAGTGAGGTTAGAAACTTGAGCCTGTTTCGTACAGTGAGTCTATTAATTTGATTTGGTAAAAGTTATTAAGAAATATGAATTTTCATATCCCATCATCTCTAAACAGAATTATTTGTATGTTAAGTAAGTATTATGTAATTATTTGTTTCGTTATTGTGTTATTATTACAGTTAAAAATTGAGATACAGAGTATCACATTTACAAGAAATTCAAATTTGTAGTTTGAACGTGTCCTGCTCTCTTTGACTTAATAATGAGAATCAATCTTCAAACTTTTCGAGAGAACATAAATATCACTGAATAAATTTGAGTTGAGTCACGACAAGACTTCATACAGGCGGGAATGTTTCCTTCTCTTTTCACGAGGTACGTGATGTCATGGGTCCGGTAGTGACACGGAGCAGATAGAACATTATAACTTTGATACGTACTAGTACTTCTCAAAGGTTCTATATATTTGCTTTAAAGGTAAAAAAAATATGAATAATCATATAAACATACTTACAAATATTTAAATAACAAGAGAAAATACATATCTTTTATGGTGTTTTCTTCATTCAATTCAAAACGTAGTGAAGCAATTTACATCAGTGTCCTCAATTTTCTTGTATGATGCCTTTTCTTGGTCGACAGTAAATCGATTCGCTTTTTGTTCTAGTTTGAAAGTAAAATACTACACAACGCACTGATTTTTTTTTGGTGTTAGAGACACTAACACCACAGAAACACTTCTTGAGCAAAATGTTGCCAAGATCCTTATTTTCACACACTTTTTTCAGTGTCAAACTGCATAACAAGTTGTGTTGTTTTTCACTCTCCCGACGAAATAATTGTTTATATTTGTTAGAAACAAGAGCGCTCACTGTCCTGAATGCGATTTTTCCCACTTGAATAACAAATTCCGATGGCACTAATAGTAATCCTCTGTTAATATGTTCAAGATAGTCATCACTATTATCTTCGGACAGAGTACACTGTAAACACTGTTCACAATTTAATTTTGTACGAAGTTTGAAAGCCGCATACCCATAAATATAGAAAAGCGCGGATGAATCAATTTCATCCTCGTTATTTGTCTCAATATCTTTAAACTTATCATTCAGTCTAGAGTATGTACATTCCACTTGTTCACAGGAATTATCACTGAATAATTCCATCGATTCGAAGTTGAGTTTTATCATGCTATATCTTGCAGATTTTATCCCAAGAATTTTCCTTTCTGCTTCCCCAAAGTTGTTCAATCTATGAGCACCATGATTTATACTTTTTGCATTTACAATAGACCACCATTTCTATATAATGTCAATAAATTTTCCAGTATCTTCAAAATCTTACACAATCAAAGTTGTTCTAGTATTTTCATGAAAAACATTTATGCAAGCGATATTTGCTGCCTTTCTAGGTTACTGGGGTCCCGAGTTTTATATTTTAATTTGAATACTTTCTTCAACATATTAGGCCTATCACGTTCTTCCTTATAGATCTCTATAAGGTTATTGAATTCTGCCCTTTTCGGTGACTACGTAGTACACGTTTCACTTTGTGTTTCAAATTCCGGAAATGTAAAAGTTTTAGATGGGCCTTTTTTGATTTCTCCAGTTATTTCTAATATTTTTCAAAAGATGAACAGTGTCGTACAAGTAATATACTGGATGGTCAATGTTGGGCAAAAACAATGTGCATTCCTCTTCTGAACCTTTCCATAGTACAGAAAACATATTTTGATTTACCTTATTATTAAAACTTTGAAATAACAATCTTCTAAAATATATATTACTCTCTTTGTCATCTCAGCCATTTCTACCCCTGATATTGATTTCACTAGGTGTAAAGAAACAACGTGCTCAAAAGAGGAGAATGCAGCAGATATCATGTACGTTAGGACAGTTTTAGCTTCTGTGAGAACATCGTAATTTTCTGCAAAACCAGTAATTTTCTCACGTCGATAATCCACCCATTCATGAACATAAATTTTATATAATTATAAAATAACCCATCTCTCTGTTTCAGTTAATTTTTCACAAACAGACTTCAAGAAACTGTTGTTTTCTTGTTTAAGATTCTGAGAAATATGAAGGCAAGCTGTCAGTAGTTGCAAATATTTGGAAAAGAGGCAATTCTAGAATGTTGTTTCTTCTGAGCCTCATAATATATTTTACACTGCAAGTAAATTATAAAGGATGTTAAAATCATCCGCAGCGAAATTGTTTTCTTTGAAGAGAAAACCAATGAAAATTGTTCAGAAGAGTACCAATTTGGTTAGCTAAGTCGTCTTTGTCATTATTTGTCAGAGAAGTAATTAAATTTCGGATATTTGATTTTACATTCTGTACTAAAGTATCTACACTAGAAACAAGGTCACTCATAGTGAATTTGTTAATCATTTGTTCTAAAGAACTTCCTTTCTTAAGTAAAAGTTCAGTCCTAAAAATTTCATTCAGGTTTTGAAACGAAGTTGATTGTTTTTCAAATACGCAGATACTTTTAAATTCTAATCTACATTGATATAAAACTCTACGCTCATTGAGAGCTCCTCCGTGACTAAGCGGTTAGCGTACGCGCCTTTGGCGTGGGAGACCCAGGTTCGATTCCCGGCGGGAGCTCATGTGGTTCGGATTCCACGTTAAACAGTAGGTCCCGTCTCATATAGCCTCGCTGCTGAAAGGGACGTAAAACTCAATCAATCAATCTACGCTCATTGAAATAAAATTTACGGAATGCACTATAAGTTATTCTCAAAAACTTTGAAAGAAAGAACTCTATCTTCATAATGCATTATGCTAACTTATCATTAGTTCCTTGGTCTGTTAAAAGCTTGCAATCTCATCCGAAGCACTGGCTTCTTGTTAGACGATTTTCTTCCTTTTGTCAATTACAAAAGCTCTCTCGTCAGGGGTTTCTCTTTTACCTGGCGGTTTCTTTGACAAATAACTAGATAATCTATTAAAGATAGTGGGTACAGAACCAACTTTTAATCGCGGCTTATCGTACACAAAAACTTTTTCTTCACCTTTGGAATTCTTGTACAGAACCTTACGTTCGATGCAATCTTGCTCAAAATGCTTTATACAAACACTGGAATCGGAAGGAAATTAATTTTTTCTGGGATTATTTTGCAACAATTTTTCGCGTAATAACTGATTACTGGGGAAAGTGAAACTCGAAAAATAATCCCCTACAACATTTTTGAGAGTATAGTTACGTTTAGAGGCAGGATTACATTTTCGCGGCACTTTTGAGAAAGGTCAGTGCACTCACGGCTGAAAAGACACATTTCCGCGCCACTGAAGGTGCAGAAAATTCATCGTGCAAAAAAAAAAAAAAAAAAAAAAATCACTTGCAGTGTCTTGGAACTAGGACCCATTACGTCACACCCGCACCGACCAACGTTCCCGCCTTTATGAAGTCCGCCGTGGTTGAGTAGAAAGAGAATAATCTTAGAGAAGAAGTTAGAACGATACTACATGAATAAAATCTTCATAATACGGCAAAATTGCTAGAACTATTAAAGCGTATCGCCGATGTGTTATAGATGCATGATTTCGCTGTAGAACATAACGTTAATGTGTCAAACGAAAGTAGCGCAGACAATTTTTAAGTCTTTTAAATCAGAATTCAGTACATAATAAAAGTAAAGCTTGCCTGATTGCTTTAAATATTCATACATTTAACATTATGTAAGGTGCCTAATTATTTGTTGGCTTTGATGTTAGTAGTTTAACGCGGGTGGTATATGATATATACTACATGTTTACACTCATCACGATTTAAATGTATGAAAATCAACCATTGATCCTGGTGAAGTTTAGCGCGTCTGTTCAGGTTTGAGATTTTATGTGACATGGACTTATAGTTTATGGTGGAATCCGAACCACAATAAAGGCTTCATATCCTCCTACAGGGAATCGAATTCTTGGTCTGCACATAGGAAGACACTAAAGAAATGAAAATGGCTGCAATGGAAATAATTTCAATATAATATACAAAACGATCATTATGTACAGCAAGTAATCATTGATTCGAGGTCCTGAGCCTTGTCTGTTGTTTTGAGACTTTTACTCCCTTACTTAAGCGTACTAATGTATTTAATGGTAAAACACCTTTGCTAATTGTTATTATAGAAGTAAGAAGCATAGAAATAAGTGGTAAAAGAAAGATACCTCTAATGCTCACACTTATCTTAAGATTCAATCTATTAAAGCGACGAACTTACTTCTTCTGACCGCATTATTTTTCTGAACTGACATAATTTATCCGTCCGTTAAATGAGACATGGAAATTTGTATTGAATGTATTACCTATAATTGCTTCCATAAACGATATGCAATAACCTTACAATAACTTCCATTTATTATTTAAATCTTGCTTCGGAATGCATAATTAGATACAGGTCGGTAGCGAGCCCAAAAATTTAGGGGGGCCCGGTAGAAGTTAGGGTGGGCCCGACCCAACTATATTATAGTTCATCACCATATATTGCAAGCCTACCGTGAATATTTTAGGTGGCAGCAAAAATTTAGGGTGCCCGGCTTTCCATAGAGCTCCGTGGTTATGGGCCTGATTAGATGCTGTGATTAGATTTTGAAATTTCAATTTCACTATACACATTACTTAAGAAACTACACCCAATTACTCTTCATGTTTCTGATAGTTATTTAACAATGCTATTTTAACATAATATTTTGCTGTCATCAGCTGTCGAACTCGGAAGGGTCATTCGTACAGTTCACAGATAGTATTTTTAAATGGGTTAGTGTAGTTTATTATGAATTACGTAAGGCACGGACATACTGCGTCCATTTGTGCCTCTCTAAAGATTATTTCTTAAAGCAATATGTAACGACAAAGATCTCGGAACCAACTGTTAATTAGTGGATGAGGGTACTAATCCTCAGATTGATCTGTACGAAAATATTATCTCAATTTAACATATATTAAGATTTATACTCTAAGTAAAAAAATTCTTCATAATGGAAAGGAAATAATAAATCTTTCTTACTCCCGAACCGTACCTTTTCATAATGTCGTTTGGACAATAGCTAGAAGTTCATTTAAATACTAAACAGTTCCTGCCCTCTATCATTTAATAATTAATGCAAATTAACTATATTGTAATGACTTTGGTAGAATCAATAATGTACAGAGATAAATCCCCTTCACCAATTTATTATAAAATCTGATAAATACAAAACGTCTTTAATTACAAAGAGTAAAATAGTGTCTATCTTGTTATTATGCCGGTTCTGGTGAGTCTTGAAGGATAGGCCTCTCAGCTCAAGGTAGCTTCGCGAGGCTTGGTTATAGTAAGGACCCCTAGTCCAGTGCGACGTTGTGAAATGATAGGTGTACCCCTAGTCCAGTGCGTCCTTAAGGCGATATAGGTGATTTGATCAGTTAGACGACTGATGCTGGGTCTCTCGGTGTTCCGCCTTTTATTTGTCCTTTTCGGGTCTTTCCGTGAAGTCCGTCTTCTTTCGGCGTTTCTCGGTATCCTTCGCTTCTTGTCTGCTAGGTTGTTTATAAGCAATAGCAAGTTTTAAGTTGACACGTGCTTTTGTCGTGATGTGGGGATCCTTACAATCTTAATAATAAATCGAAATAAATTATACATTAGGATGGATCGAAAAATCACTTTCTTTGAAACTGATTTTGCCATAGATCTATCTTTGTGTGTCTTTGCCTCAGTATCAGGTAAAAAAATTAAGTCTCTTGGTGACGACTTTGGCTCTGTTTTTTAAAAGGGATAATTTGTAGCTTTTCATACTTTTTTAACAATATAGACATACAAAAGTCGTTTAGCGGTAGGGGCCGCGGTGGCTCAGTGATAGAGTGTTCACCTCTGGTGTTTGAGGTCCCGGGTTCAAACCCTGCTCCCACCAAGTGAACTATCTGGTGGACAAACACCGTGTGCGTGGGTTTTCTCGGGGTTCTCCCGTTTCCTCCCCCTTTCTTCATTCCACCATTTCATTCATCTCTCATCATCACCGTCTCCTTTAGCCTAACCGGCATAACCGTGGGACGTAAAACTCAAAAATTACATTTCATTTCATTTCGTTTAGCGGTAGAGATATTTTTTTTCTGTTGCACCCTTAACACGTAGAAAAATTTCAGTTCTATAAGTTACCGTATATAGTTCAGTGACAAGTCACGAAACCCGAACAAAGGGAAACAAAACACCGCAGACGAAATCCCGTTCGTTTCTGTGGAATCGGTTTATCCGATCGGTGCCAGCTTTGCTAGCACTTGCAAAGGCGGAATCGAGCGTAAGTTAGTCACAAAGAACTGCGTGCTACCTGTGTTTCACAAATAGTTAACGATTATTTTTATTGTGGACAAGTGAAATGCAATGGCAAAAAAGCAAAGGTCACTTCAATCTATGAGGCTCAGTGCTCACAAAAGAATTGATGAACTCAAAGGTCTTGAGAACAATATCCTTTCTAATATTGAAGACGTTCTGCAGTGTTTCATATTGGAGCGAGAAGTGTTTTTGTTTTTAAAAAATAGGTTCCAATACGGAACCTTATCCTAAAGAAATAGTTCTGATCGTCGCTAAAAACGTGAAAGTACTGTGAGAGTTAGCGTATATTCAAGATGTATCAAACAAAGCAATTGTCATGACAAACACATTTTTCACATGATTATGAAATATCACCAAATGGTTCGAAATTTTCAGCTTTAAATTCATCAGAAAATGTTTTCTTGTATATCATAAACCATTTTAACAAATATAATATTTGAACATACAAATGATGCTTTCGAATTCGGCAATGGATGGGAACACAGTATGTTTAGTTAATCTAGCTTTACGATGTAATTACCAAAGCATTAATTAAGACAGATCGGGTGTGCACTCTTGTGTATTGGATAAAAAAAAAGATTGAACGCGGCAAACTAATTTTTTGCAATAATCTAATTATACGTTGCAAAAGCAAAGTTTAAATTATGATGAGGTTTTGGTATATCGCTGGATAATGGAATTATGATCAATATACTCATGTCTCATTTAATAGACGGACTAAAGTATTTTGACGTCTTTCCTGTTACTAATAAATTATGAACTACAGGTAGTTCTTTTGGGATTGTACACGGGTTGCCTGTGTGAAAGGAGAGAACAGTGGCTATATCTCTTGAATAATAATGCCAATTGAGAACTCACTTTGATGCAAATGTTGCTTTTAATTTCAGGTCCTATTGATGGTAGTAAGTCATCAAATGTATCGGTAGCTATTAACAATTTTAGTTACAGAAAAATCTTTTAGTGAAACACTAAATTATTATGTAGCGTTTGAATTTGATGACTGTTTTAAATATCTACTCAAGTTCATTGTAAATTATGCTAAGTTGTATAATAATTCAGTCATCAAGAAGAAATTTCGGCGAATTAGTATATTTATAAAAAAGACAGTGTAAGGATTTAAAACGTAGTTCTATATTTTTCACTTCTATAATATTGATTAATTAAGATGGACTGCAATTCAATACTCTCGTACATTAATTGAGGGTGTAGAAGCCTCAAAATAGCAGAAAGTTCTCCACGTTTATGTGATGTTTTGTGCTTCACCTCATAATTAGAGATCATCACTATCGAATGTATTACGTAATACTTGCTTCACAGTCCTTTTATTGTGCCTTTTAGGTGTGTGTGAAGAATACCGAGGGGCGATATTTGAGTAGAGCAATGGCAATGTGTCATCCCTAGTTTAAGAAGCATGTGCATCCCTAGTTTAAGAAAAAAATGTATAGTAATAAGAGAGTGAGACTCTTATGTTGGTGGACAATCATGCCTTCCCCCATCTTGAAAAACCTGAAGTGTACTACTGACAGAGGCCCGTGTTTAATTGCCTGCAGGAGAAAGTTAAACATATTACCGTATGGTGGTTCGAATTCCATCTTAAATTGTAGGCTCGGATCCCGCAGAATCACGTTGCTGAGGAAGAAGGCAAAACTTCAACATGAACAAGAACGGCATTGAACGTAGTGAGATCGTAGTGAGTGCAAACATGTAGTTTGGTTCACATCTCACAAGGCCTCAATGCTCAAATCGTTTGACAGATTACAAAATACCAAACTAACGAACATCAAATACTTTCATTCGAAAATTCTAAATTATATTAATATTGAAAGCTATAAGTAAATCATTACACTATAAATGTTTAAACGTGAAACATATGTGAAAAACTCTGGAGTGTACTATGTATTATCTATTGAATTCTGGTTAAAGTACTTAATACTTGTCTTCGTCGTTTTTATTTGATACATATAGTTCAGGATCTACAGCAAAATCTCTTCAAAATAATGCACCGGCAACACAAATACATAATTTTACTTTGAAACATTTTAAACATTTTACGAGTGGAAGATCGTGCAACTTGTCTTTGAAGATGGTTCTCCTTCCACTGAAATTGATTCTACGCAATCATTCTCCTGGAAATCTTAAACAGCTTACAAATTGATTCATAGAGAGCAAAAGCGCATTAAGAGTTACAATTTTATATTTCTCTTAAATGCGTCATTCTCTATCGGATTTTTCGATGGTACACATAACGACACAAATAGCTGGAGTTCATAAAGCAAGTACGTAATATGCAAATAATTTTGCTCAGAATAGTTGTGATTTGAACAATCCTATTTTTTAATAATCATTTTTTAATTTTGAACCTCAAGTTAGTATAGAGTGAACATTATTTTCCATTAAACGGTATAGTTAATTATATTTAATTTTTTAAAGATGTACAAATGAACGTAGTATGTCCGTACCTTCAAGAAAGAATAATAGTGATAATTATGATTATGTAATACGCTTCGAAGTTCAAATTCACCTTTTTTAATGTAAGATATTCTATATTATCACCCACTAATACGAGTTCACTACTAATGTTATTTTCCATTATTTATTAAGCAATTGAGGGCACGAGATATTTATTTGATGAAAGTGCAAGTTTTCTTCATGCTATATGAATGAAAACAAGGCTATTGTTTAGATTTGGAGGCCAGGTTTTTCACCTACTTTTTGTGGTAATCTATTCCGATTCGGTCATTTTATAGTTTCATACTTTAAATTAGGATCCATAGTATAAGTAGTAGTAGTAGTAGTAGTAGTAGCAGTAGTAGTAGTATGAGTAGGAGTAGGAGTAGGAGTTCCGGCACCATAAAAATGTAAGGTTAATCACCTTAAATAGCTATAACACTTTCGATATAGTAATTAATCATTACCTGGTTCCATTTATATATAGATAAAGACAAATTATTATTTCTGATACTAGTTTTTAATGCTTTAAACACATATAATCTTGACTTATTATTCAGCACATATGTTACCTCGTAACCATAGCAATTATATACAAAAAAATTGACAATCGAAATCTTAAATATCATAAACATAAAATTACTCACAAAATTCGCCTCTGATTCCCTTTCCTGCAAACAGGCACAGGTAAATTTTACAATATACAACGTTATCGTTGTAAATGGGGCCCGAATGCGGACTTCCGTAGTAGTTTGACTACAAAGGAAAGAACCCTGGAAAACTTTAAGACACTTACTTTTTGAACAGCCCCTGTATAAGTACCATCGTTCTAATATAAACATAGTTTAAATATAAATATAATACAATACATTTTTAAAATGATTTCTTGATATGAAATACAAATTAACAAATCTTCAGTGAATAATTTGGAAAGAAACTTTGCAACAAATCCACAGAGAACAAATTCAAACGAAATCATCCCCTAATGAGCAATTTTTTTTTTTTTTTATAATTATGGAAGAATTTTTATAAAAGATATGGTACATTAACATTAAATAAGACACATAATTCTAAGATATATCAAATTGAAAACAAGTAGAGTAGTAGAAATAATAGTAGTAGTAGTAGAAACGGGTTGGAAGTCCCGCAGGGGTTCGCTGGGTTCTGTTCTCGACATAAAATGGGCAATCACGTTCACTTACCTTTACCTACTGCCTGTAAAAAAAATTCTGCGAAATTTTCTCAACAATATCAACTGATTTCTAGTGTAGATCATCCTCTTTTTCACTAATTTTGGACCCCCATTTCTGAGCAATTACCGAAAGGAATATTCCGAAAATAATAAACTTTTATTCGCTGTATTGGAATACGTTCTCCAAAGGCAAAACTGTAAATAACTGTTATAAGTAACTAATCAAAAGTTCTTGTTCTTTCAATGTAGTTTTGGTTAATATGGTTTGAGCAATGAAAGTAATTCCACTTTTAGGAACTAAGTGTCCTCTGCTCTTTATCATTTAATAAATATAGCAAAATAACATTATTAATATTGAACCGAAATTAACTGTGCACGTATTCAACAGTTTATGTCGCAGAAAGCACCTCCGAGATTGGGCATATTCTGGAATGTTCGGACATTTTCCATGTGATTTAGGAAGCGATTAATGAAACTACATTGTATATGATTGAAATATGTCCACAGGGTGTGTTGGCTGTTTTTGAGTATACCCTATCAAAATGGTAAGATTATTTTTTATTTCTATTGTCATGAATTCTAATGTGTTGTTATCTGTAATTCTATAATTCTGTAATTTTATCTGTTTTAATACAATTACAACCCACTAATATATGAATGTGAAAACGGATGTGTAATAGAAGGATATTATAATAAAGCGGTGGTAGTCATTCTCATCGGCATGATACTCAGAAAATTATAACGATCTGTGGAAACTGTTTAACCAGACGATAACTAATCCAGAAGTTGAATGGAAAGTATCCTCAAAATTGGAACTTGAAAATTCTTTTCTTAATTCTGGGAGCCATAGGAAACCTGTTGTCATTAAAGTCCAAACATATAAATTTCGAAAGAAAGCATTTCCAGATACTTTTTCCGTGAAGACGCGGCGTACGAAATTATATCTTACAGCCATACCCCTAAACATCATTTCTCTTTGATGTCACAACTTCACGAAAACGCTATATCTCAATAAATCAGTTTTTCAAGAAACGAATTAACTTCACTTGCTCAGTTAAACGAGGTAAGAACATTTTCAATGATTTTATTATTTTCAGTTTCTCTCATCCTACGGCAACCCAAAACCCCACAGTTGCGCTTACAATTTTTTTCTCAAACTTTACTCTGGAAATAGTAATTAAGTGTAATAGTTCAAATCTAAGTTTTTTATATACCAATAGTCATAGCCCATAACCCAAATTTTATCACAATGCTAGTTTAATAAAAGAAAGCTGTGTCCCCTTCGCTTTCTCTATAATTTGCAAATGAAATTATTTATCATCAATAGACTCTGGAAGAGAAACCCACCCTGGTTCAGTGGATATTTACAATTATTTATAGCAAAACATATTAAATGTACTTCATACAACCGATAAGAGTTTTTTATTATCGGAATGTTGCTTTCATTCATATGATTTGAAGAACTAACAAACTTACACTTTCATCAACTAAATGTCTCTTGCCCTCTGTTGCTGAAGAAATAATGTAAGTTAAGATTTGTAATCAACCAGCTTCACTGTTTTGGTGTTGAGTGGATTTAGGTAATTTCACGATCACTTCTGTCTTTCTTTACCTTTAAATGCTAATAATAATAATAATAATATAGAATTTCCTACATTAAGAAAAGGACCAATTTCAATTTCAAAGGGAATATTGTTTCATCGTAAACATGTCTCTTACTTCTTATTCCAAGTACAGACATACTACGTCCATTTGTAGGCTACCTATTTAAAAATTCAAATATTCCTATGGAAATTAGAGTGAGTAAACACCTGTCGTAAGTCCTGTTTATTAATTTATAACTATAAACAGAAAAGAGTTTCATTGAGAAAGATGATTCTTCATATCACATCTTTTCTGAGCAAAAGTATTTGTATATTATGTATCTGCTTCACTAGCTGCTGTTTTTTCGTCATTTTTACTATCACAAAATCTGATGCAGAATAGAGCGTATGAAAGAGAAATTTTAAATTTGTAATTTTAATTTATTTTTGCCCTCTAAGAGTTAATAAATAAATAACTGAACATTTTCAAAGGAAAATAATAATTATTGCACTGAATAAATTTAATTAGAAAAGTGCCATTTTCGGAGAGAAGTTATGAAGGTCTTCCACTAATAAAATGTTTTAAATATTGCAAAGTTACAGCAGTGTTGCCAGACCTACTAATTTTGCAGGAGATCTCCTGCTTTTTCTACGTTCTACTGATCTACTGTGAAAGAAAATGAAAAGTGAACCATCTCTTGCTTTTTCCTTACTTCGAGAAGTTAAAGAAATATATTATTATTAATATTGAATTTTCGTTTTTTTCTTAGATAAAAAGACGAAATTTCTCTGTATCCATACATAAAGCTCTGTAGTGCAAATAGTTATAGAGTTTTGATGTATACAATATGAATATAAGGATTCAGCTGTACGTCATCTTCTATATGCATGATGGTTGGCGATCATGTGTAAGATTTACGAGTAAGTGTTTTGTTTAGATTGGGACTTGTGTTTGAAGCAGGGAAAAAGTGAGGGGTATGCTGGGGGCACGTCGTTACTAGAGATGGCCAGAACCGGTTCCTGGTGGAACCGGTTTTCGGGTCTGAACGGATCCGGTTCTAGAAGATCCGGTTTCGGAACCGGTTTTTCAGATCCATGTCTGGAACCGGTTCTTCGGATCCAGATCTGGAACCGGAACCGGTTCTGAAAACCAGATCCCAAGAACCGGTTCCGCTGGAACCAAAATTTTGAGACCATTTCTACGCTAAACCCGAGCTGCTGACAGGCTGTGAACAGTGTGCTAGATGAAATGGTGGAAGCGACAGGCAGGCGCGCAGGCGGCGGCCGCTTCTCTCATTTGGCTAAATAAACTGGGTAACTGGCTAACTCATTGGCTAAACAAGCAAACTGGCCAACTCATTTGGCTAAACACCCACTGGTGGACCAATTTTTTTTCTGGGGGCACAAGCGGGTCTGGGCGGGGAGGGCACAAGCGCATGGTCCTCTTTGCACTGTTTTTGAACTTTGTGCCTCCTTTACGGATCTTTGGGGGCTTTCGGATCCAGGTCTGGAACAGGTTTCTAAGTTCCGGTTCTGGAACCGGGTTTTCAGATCCAGAACTGGAACCGTTCCCTAAGATCCGGTTCTGGAAGGAGATTTCGAATTCAAGTCTAGAACCGGTTCTTAAGATCCGGTTCTGGAACCGGGTTTCCGGATCCCGGTCTGAAACCGGTTCTGAAAACCGGATCTCCGAGAACCGGTTCCTCTGGGAACCGGTTCCGCCGGAACCGGAACTTCGTGGCCATCCCTGGTAGTTACCCCACTTCCAAAAATATCTATTGCGTCCCCCACTTCCTAAAAAAATACAGTATATAAACATAGGCAAGTAGGACGGCCTACGGCCTATCATGTGTCATCGTACTATTTCAGAACCACTTTTACCCCTGGTTGGAAGAGTAGTTTAGAGCACTTCTCCACGATCGTCAGCTCTTATTTTGAAGTAATTAAAATTCAAATTTATGTTTTGTATGTATTGTTTTTAGAGATGCAAAAAAGCCGGCTTTTTTGAATCGATGTTTTTTTTTACATAAAAAGCCGGCTTTTTTGGGAAAAAAAACGAGAATTTTGGAAATTTTGGCTTTTTTCATTCCAAGATTTTTCTATCTAAATAGCTTTCTTATAGTATATTCTATAGTTAGATAAGAATTCCATGACCTAAATGCCATATTTCGCTCTAAAATTCACCAGCAAGATGGATGGAGCACATGTTTTACGAATTAAAGCTAACGTGAAGAATGTAGTATTTGAGGGCAATTTTAGAGGCTATTTACTTTATTTTAACTTTTGAGTTATCGACATTTTTTCTCCTCTGGATCATTTCAGTTTGTCATCCGTGTTTCATTTCTAAGAGCTTAGTACACTAGCTTCTAGCGCAATTAGCAATAATTTTCCGGATACAACCTTGAATACCAATTTATACAAATAATCAGTAGCGGATTTAGAAACGTACTTTGGGAGGGATTTCTCTGATTGTTTCGTTTTCTAAAATGTGCTAATTTTATTTGGGAGGAGCTTGAAGTTAATGAGTGCAGGCATAACTAATATTTCGTTTCGTTGATATATTTCGTCGACAGCGTCACAAAGTGTCGTATCTCAAAAAAATCGAAAATTGAGATATTTTACTATGTAGTTGCATACACTGACTTCTACAATTTCCCAAAACGACATATCTGTAATGTGCGTTGTTTTAGCGGTGGTGATGACGTCACTGTGTCGTATCTTAAGATGAAGCATATAAACCATTTTTACAAACAGTCGTATCTTGAGTTACGACAGTTTGTGAGCAACAAATCTTTCGCAACTGGACAGATACGCCTATATTCAAATCAATTTGTTTATATATAGAAAGTGGCACAAAAGTAGGTATACAGTCCCGTACTGATAAAATTACTGCTTTTTATATCATTTCTTATTGTTATCCACTTAGTTTCTTTATCATTTGTTCCTAATGTATTTTTACTTATATCTTGAGCTCGGAACAGCCGAAGCAAATAAACTTATAAGCTAGAATGCTATACTTGATCAATGCGGGGCTGTATACATATATACAGGGTGCGGCAGAGTTCATAGCGTAATTTGACTTGCGTAGTACAATGACGTACTGCATGAATGCGCACCAGCTCATGCCGCATTCGTGTACTAATGAGCTGCCATTTCGAGTGTGACAGTGATATGGAGTGGGGAAGTGCATAGTATCGTGCCTTTGCTGTTGAAAGTTAATTCAAGAATAACGACTCTGTTACTGCTACCCAGCGTCTATTTCGGCAACATTTCAACTTGGGACGTCATAGTAAAGTTCCAGATGGACGGACCATTGTGAGGTGGGTACGTGCATTTCGAACAACAAGTTCTGTTTGCAATGGCAAACCGGGAAGAAGTGAAAGAACTGTGCGAACACCAGAAGCCGTGGAAAATGTTCCTGCTGCAGTAGCCCAAAAACATCTGCTCGTCGTCATTCGCAAACTGTGCATATGTCCGATCGCTCATTCAGGATAATATTGCACGAAGGTCTCCATTTTTACCCATATAAGCTGCAGATTGTTCAGGAAATTAGGCCTCGCGATTGGGTTTCACGAGAAACATTCTGCTTAACCATGCGTGATCTCCTTCGCCAAAATCCAAAAATGTTGCACACCATCCTGATGTCAGATGAAGCTCATTTCGAGTTATATGGTTCAGTGAATAAACAGATCATGCGTTATTGTGGTGATGTAAACCCGCATGAACTGCACATCAAGCCCTTGGACAGTTCTCGTGTCACAGTGTGGTGTGGAGTTGCTTCCTTTGGGATTATTGGCCCTTACGTCTTTGAGGATGACAGCGGTGTGGCTGTAACTGTTACCAGTGAACGCTACCTAAAGATGCTGCAAGACTTCGTTCTTCCCCAATTAGGTATGGTCGATGTGGATGTGGAACAATTGTGGTTTCAACAAGACGGAGCGACCTCGCATACAGCCAGAATTTGCATGGATTTCTTGCATCAGACATTTCCAGGTAGAGTAATTTCCCTGGCCGCCTCGCTCACCTGATCTTTCATGTGCAGACCTTTTCCTTTGGGGCTACCTGAAACAAGAAATGTTCCGAACACATTGTGCCACCACTCTTGAGTTGAAGGATCGCATCAGAACTGCCGCCTGCAATGTCCCAGGGAATAGTTACGCCGAGTTATGGAAAGCTTCCAACGCCGCCTAGATGAATGTTGTACAAGGGGGCATCATTTGACAGGAGCCATATTCAAAAAGTAATCCACGCAATGGACAATGACTTACACATTAGTAAATGGCATACCTTTAACTATTAATTGACATAAGATATAATAAATAAATGACAGTTACTGTCTGATGGTGTGTTTTTAATATCCTACTATGAACGCTGCCGCACCCTGTATTTACACGGTCCTCAGGTTGCGGATCGATATGACATGACATTTTTGAGTTTTACGTTCCACGGTTATGCCGGTTAAGCTAAAAGAGACGGTGATTATGAGAAATGATTGAATGGTGGAATAAAGAAAGTGGGAGGAAACGGCAGAACCCCGAGGAAACCCACGCACACGCTGTTTGTCCACCACAAAGTTCACATGGCGGGAGCAGGATTGGAACCCACGACCCCATGAACAAAAGGTGAACGCTCTATCACTGAGCCACCGCGGTCCCAGGTTGCGGATCGAGGAGAAGGCCTTTAGATATAGAGATTAGCTGCGAATATACTGAATAAGCAGTCACGGACAGACAAGGAGTGGCCCTTCTGGCAATGACAACTTGATAGCGTTATTTTATGTAATGGTTAGTACGCTCTTTGCATTTCTTATGTGTTCTCAGGAATTTCGTTTTACTCTCAAGAATCTCAGGAAGCATTTGTTAAATTATTTTGTGTAATAAACACTAAGTTTTTCAATAAAAGTGCAATATATTCCGATTGTTCATCTATTAATGTAGTTCTCAGTATAAAAAACCTGCGTCGTATCTTTCATACAAGAGAGGATTACCATCGTCACAAACTGTCGTATCTTTTTTCCGTCAAATTTTCCACAAGGGTTTACAGGCAAACTCCACAAAACTTTCTACACTGATTTCTTATGATTTAAGTTATAACTTGATAAATTTTCATTCCTTTCGGTAAAATAGATTTCGAGTTATGGCTGTTCAAAGTTGTGTGAAAACCTAAAAATCGCTCTCCTGAAAAGTTTAGAAAAGTGAGATACGACAGTTTGTGACGCTGTCGACGATTAGCAATAATATTCCGGATACAACCTCATTGAAGATCATTTTGTACTGAGAATCAGTGGCGGGTTTAGAAAAGTATTTTGGGAGTTTTTTTTATTACTAATGTTTAGTTTTTCTAAACATTCGTAATTTTTATTTGATGGGAGCTTAAAGTTTATGAGTAAAGGCATGACTAA